>NC_069499.1:453667754-453782754 GCF_027579735.1 Bombina bombina
TCGCAAAAGAAAGAAATTTATCAGGTAAGCATGAATTCTGTTTTCTTTTGCAAGATGTACCGAGTCCACGGTTTCATCCTAACTTGTGGGATACCAATACCAAAGCTTTAGGACACGGATGAAGGGAGGGACAAGACAGGAACCTAAATGGAAGGCACCACTGCTTGCAAAACCTTTCTCCCAAAAATAGCCTCAGAAGAAGGTATGAAGCGAAAACCAAGTCGCAGCCTTATAAATCTGTTCAACAGAAGCATCATTTTTAAAAGCCCATGTGAAAGCCACCGCTCTAGTGGAGTGAGCTGTAATTGTTTCAGGAGGCTCCAGTCCGGATGATGCATTTCAGCCAAAAGGAAAAAGAGGTAGCCGTAGCCTTTTGACCTCTACGCTTTCCAGCATAAACAAACAAACAAAGAAGATGATTGGCGAAAATCTTTGGTTGCCTTCAAATAAAACTTCAAGGCACGAACCACGTCCAAGTTGTGCAACAGATGGTCCTTCTTAGAAGAAGGACACAGAGAAGGAACAACAATTTCCAGATTGATATTCCTGTTAGAAACAACCATAGGGAGGAACCCAGGTTTGGTACGCAAAACCACCTTATCAGCATGGAAAACAAGATAAGGCGAGTCACATTGTAATGCAGATAGTTCAGAAACTCTTCAAGCTGAAGATATAGCAACTAGAAACAGAACTTTCCAAGATAGAAGCTTAATATCTATGGAATGCATGGGTTCAAACGGAACCCCACTGAAGAACTTTAAGAACTAAATTGAGACTCCATGGCGGAGCAACAGGTTTAAACACAGGTATAATTCTAACTAAAGCCTGACAAAAAGCCCGAACGTCTGGGACATCTGCCAGACGCTTGTGCAACAGAATAGGCAAAGCAGATATCTGTCCCTTTAAGGAACTAGCAGACAATCCTTTCTCCAATCCTTCTTGGAGAAAAGACAAAATCCTAGGAATCCTGATCTTACTCCATGAGTAGCCTTTGGATTCACACCAAAAAAGATATTTAAGCCAAATCTTATGATAGATCTTCTTGGTGACAGGCTTTCGAGCCTGAATCAAGGTATCAAGGTATCTATGACCGACTCAGAGAAACCCCGCTTTAAAAAAAACAAAGCGTTCAATCTCCAAGCAGTCAGTTGCAGATAAATTAGATATGGATGCTTGAATGGACCTTGAATCAAAAGGTCCCCTCTCAGTGGCAGAGTCCATGGTGGCAGAGATGACATGTCCACCAGGTCTGCATACCAAGTCCTGCGTGGCCACGCAAGCGCTATCAAAATCACTGAAGCTCTCTCCTGTTTGATTCTGGCAATCAGACGCGGAAGGAGAGGGAATGGTGGAAACACATAAGCCAGCTTGAACGACCAGGGTACTGCTAGAGCATCTATCAGTACTGCCTGAGGATCCCTTGACCTCGATCCGTAACAAGGAAGTTTGGCGTTCTGAGACGCCATCAGATCCAATTCTGGTGTGCCCCATAGCTGAACCAGTTGAGCAAACACCTCTGGATGGAGCTCCCACTCCCCCGGATGAAAAGTCTGACGACTTAGAAAATCTGCCTCTTAGTTCTCCACCCCTGGGATAAAGATCGCCGATAGATGGCAAGAGTGAGTCTCTGCCCATCGGATTATCCTGGAAACTTCTATCATCGCCAAGGAACTCCTTGTTCCTCCTGATGATTGATATAAGCTACAGTCGTGATGTTGACCGACTGAAACCTGATGAATCCGGCCGAAGCCAGCTGAGGCCACGCCTGAAGAGCATTGAATATTTATCGGTAGGAGGGCCTCCTCCTGAGTCCACAAACCCTGTGCTTTCAGAGAATTCCAGACTGCACCCCAGCCCAGTAGGCTGGCGTCCGTCGTCACAATAACCCACGCTGGCCTGCGGAAACACATTCCCCTGGACAGGTGATCCTGTGACAACCACCAAAGAAGAGAGTCTCTGGTCTCTTGATCCAGATTTATCTGAGGAGATACATTTGCATAATCCCCATTCCACTGTTTGAGCATGCATAGTTGCAGTGGTCTGAGATGCAAGTGAGCAAACGGAACTATGTCTATTGACGCTATCATAAGTCCGATTACCTCCATACACTGAGCCACTGACGGCCGAGGAATGGAATGAAGATCTCGGCAGGTGGTTAAAATCTTTGATTTCCTGACCTCCGTCAGAAATATTTTCATGTCCACCGAATCTATCAGAGTTCCCAGGAATGGAACTCTTGTGAGAGGAATAAGAACTCTTTTTCACGTTCACCTTCCACCCATGAGATCTTAGAAAGGCCAACACTAAGTCCGTGTGAGACTTGGCAAGTTTGGAAAGTCGACGCTTGAATTAAGATGTCGTCTAGATAAGGCGCCACTGCTATGCCCGTCGGCCTTAGGACCGCCAGAAGGGACCCGAGCACCTTTGTGAAGATTCTTGGCGCCTTGGCCAACCCGAAGGGAAGAGCCACAAACTGGTAATGCCTGTCCAGAAAGGCAAACCTGAGGAACTGGTGATGATCTTTTTGGATAGGAATGTGTAGATATGCATCCTTTAGATCCACGGTAGTCATATATTGACCCTCCTGGATCATTGGTAAATAGTCCGAATGGTTTCCATCTTGAAGGATGGAACTCTTAGGAATTGGTTTAGGATCTTGAGATCTAGAATTGGTCTGAAGGTTCCCTCTTTTTTGGGAACCACAAACAGATTGGAGTAGAAACCTTGCCCCTGTTCTGTTTTCGGAACTGGGCAGATCACTCCCATGGTAAAAAGGTCTTCTACACAGCATAAGAACGCCTCTCTTTTTGTCTGGTTTACAGACAATTGAGAAGGATGGAACCTCCCCCTTGGAGGAGAACCTTTGAAATCTAGGAGATAACCCTGGGTTACAATTTCTACGGCCCAGGAGTCCTGAACGTCTCTTGCCCAGATCTGAGCAAAGAGAGAAAGTCTGCCCCCTACTTGATCTGGTCCCAGATCGGGGGCTACCCCTTCATGCTGTCTTAGTGGCAGCAGCAGGCTTTTTAGCCTGTTTACCTTTGTTCCAAGCCTGGTTAGGTCTCCAGGTTGGCTTGGATTGAGCAAAGTTCCCTTCTTGCTTTGCAGCAGGGGAAGAGGAAGCAGGACCACCCTTGAAGTTTCAAAAGGAACAAAAATTATTTTGTTTGGTCCTTGTCTTATTTGACTTATCTTGAGGGAGGGCATGACCCTTCCCTCCAGTGATGTCTGAAATGATCTCTTTCAGTGCAGGCCCGAATAGGGTCTTACCTTTGATAGGGATGGTCAAAAGCTTAGATTTAGATGACACATCAGCAGACCAGGACTTAAGCCATAACGGTCTTCGCGCTAAAATGGCAAAACCTGAATTCTTTGCCGCTAACTTAGCAAGATGAAAAGCGGCGTCTGTAATTAAAGAATTAGCCAACTTAAAGGCCTTAATTCTGTCCAAAATATCATCTAGTGGGGTCTCCATTTTAAGAGCCTCTTCTAGAGCCTCAAACCAAAAAGCAGCTGCAGTAGTTACAGGAACAATGCACGCTATAGGTTGAAGAAGAAAACCCTGATGAACAAAAATTTTCTTTAGGAGACCCTCTAACTTTTTATCCATAGGATCAATGAAAGCATAACTGTCTTCAATAGGTATAGTTGTACGCTTAGCCAGAGTAGAAATAGCTCCCTCCACCTTAGGGACCTCTGCCATGAGTCCTTTATGGTGTCAGAAATGGGGAACATTTTCTTAAAAACAGGAGTGGGAGCGAACGGAATACCTGGTCTATCCCACTCCTTAGTAACAATGTCCGAAATCCTCTTAGGGACCGGAAAAACAGGAACCTCTAAATATTTGTCCATTTTACACAATTTCTCTGGAACGACAATAGGGTCACAATCATCCAGAGTAGCTAAAACCTCCCTGAGCAATAAACGGAGGTGCTCTAGCTTAAATTTAAATGCTGTCATATCTGAATCTGTCTGAGGGAACATCTTTCCTGAATCAGAAATCTCTCCCTCAGACAGCAAATCCCTCATCCCTACCTCAGAACATTGTGAGGGAATATCGGATACGGCTACTAAAGCGTCAGAAGGCTCAGCATTTGTTCTTAACCCAGAGCTACTGCGCTTCCCTTGCAACCCTGGCAGTTTAGATAAAACCTCTGTGAGGGTAGTATTCATAACTGAAGCCACATCTTGCAAGGTGAAAGAATTAGACGCACTAGAAGTACTTGGCGTCGCTTGTGCGGGCGTAACTGGTTGTGACACTTGGGGAGAACTAGATGGCGAAACCTGATTTCCTGCTTTCTGAGAATCATTTAATGCCAAATTCTTATAAGTCAAAATATGCTGTTTGCAATTTATAAACATATCAGTACATTGCCAGAAGCTTAGACTTGGAAGATACGTACGCAGACCAGGGCTTTAACCATAAAGTTCTGCTGGCTAGGATAGAAAACCCAGAACTCCTAGCCGCCAATTTAGTAATTTGCAGAGAAGCATCTGTAATAAAGGCATTAGCCAATTTTAGAGCTTTAATCCTATCCTGGATCTCCTCTAAAGTGGTTTCAGGTCTGAAAGACTCAGACAGAGCATCAAAACAATAAGCTGCTGCACTAGTGACCGTAGCAATGCACGCAGCCGGCTGCAATAGCAGACCCCGGTGAACATAAATCTTTTTAGGTAGACCCTTCAACTTTTTGTCCATGGGATCTTTAAAAGCACAACTATCCTCAATGGGAATAGTAGTTCGCTTGGCAAGAGTGGAAATAGCTCCTTCCACCTTAGGCACCATCTGCCAAGTTTCCCTGATAGCGTCCACTATAGGAAACATCTTCTTGAAAATAGGGCATGGGGAAAAAGGAATACCTGGTCTCTCCCCTTCCTTGGAGATAATCTCCGAAATTCGTTTTGGAACTGGAAAAACATCTGAGTAAGAATTTACTAGACTTCGCAGGAGCGATGACCACTGTAGAATCACAGTCGTCCAAAGTCACCAACACCTCCCTGAGTAACAGGCGGAGGTGTTCTAACTTAAACCTGAAATATATAACCTCTGAATCAGTAAAAGGTAATGCACTTTCTGATCTGAAATGTCTCCTTCTGAGAGAACCTCCATATCCTCCAACTCATTTCCCTGAGAGGGTACATCCGAAATTGCCACCATTGTATCAGACACTTCACTGACAATATTGTTGTCCTTCCTCTTACGCTTGCCTTGCAACAAAAGGAAACAGACAACGCATCAGAAATTGTAGAAGACATAATCGCAGCTATGTCTTTTAAAGTAACTCCAGCGGTCACCGGAGAAGTACAGGGCACTGCTTGAGCGGGCGTTAAATCTTGGGACGCTTGGGGAGAAAGCTGCGGCATACTATGAATCTCCTCATTAGATTCCTGAGAAGCATCCACCTTTGAAAAATTTTGTTCATGAAAAATCCTTTCCTTATAACTCAAAGCCCTCTCAATACATGTAGGACAGAAAGGGATTGGTGGTTCCACATTAGCATCCAAACACATGGAGCAAGTAACATTTTGCACGGCTCCTATGTCCATACTAAAGTAAAATGAAAAAACATAATTTATGCTTACCTGATAAATTTATTTCTCTTGTAGTGTGTTCAGTCCACGGGTCATCCATTACTTATGGGATATATTCTCCTTCCCAACAGGAAGTTGCAAGAGGATCACCCAAGCAGAGCTGCTATATAGCTCCACCCCTCACATGTCATATCCAGTCATTCGACCGAAACAAGACGAGAAAGGAGAAACTATAGGGTGCAGTGGTGACTGGAGTTTTAATTAAAATTTAGAACTGCCTCAAAAAAAGACAGGGCGGGCCGTGGACTGAACACACTACAAGAGAAATAAATTTATCAGGTAAGCATAAATTATGTTTTCTCTTGTTAAGTGTGTTCAGTCCACGGGTCATCCATTACTTATGGGATACCAATACCAAAGCTAAAGTACACGGATGATGGGAGGGACAAGGCAGGAACTTTAAACAGAAGGAACCACTGCCTGTAGAACCTTTCTCCCAAAAACAGCCTCCCATAGAAGCAAAATTGTCAAATTTTGAAAATTTTGAAAAGGTATGAAGTGAAGACCAAGTTGCAGCCTTGCAAATCTGTTCAACAGAGGCCTCATTCTTAAAGGCCCAGGTGGAAGCCACAGCTCTAGTGGAATGAGCTGTAATTCTTTCAGGGGGCTGCTGTCCAGCAGTCTCATAGGCTAAACGTATTATGCTACGAAGCCAAAAAGAGAGAGAGGTGGCCGAAGCCTTTTGACCTCTCCTCTGTCCAGAATAAACGACAAACAGAGAAGAAGTTTGCCGAAAATCCTTAGTAGCCTGTAAGTAGAACTTCAGGGCACGGACTACGTCCAGATTATGCAAAAGACGTTCCTTCTTTGAAGAAGGGTTAGGACATAATGATGGAACAACAATCTCCTGATTGATATTCCTATTAGAAACAACCTTAGGTAAAAATCCAGGTTTAGTACGCAAAACTACCTTGTCTGAATGAAAAATCAGATAAGGAGAATCGCAATGTAAGGCAGATAGCTCAGAGACTCTTCGAGCCGAGGAAATAACCATCAAAAACAGAACTTTCCAAGATAAAAGCTTAATATCAATGGAATGAAGGGGTTCAAACGGAACACCCTGAAGAACCTTAAGAACCAAGTTTAAGCTCCACGGAGGAGCAACAGTTTTAAACACAGGCTTAATCCTGGCTAAAGCCTAACAAAAAGCCTGAACGTCTGGATTCTCTGCCAGACGTTTGTGAAAAAGAATAGACAGAGCAGAAATCTGTCCCTTTAACGAACTAGCGGATAAACCCTTTTCTAAACCCTCTTGTAGAAAAGACAATATCCTAGGAATCCTAACCTTATTCCATGAGTAACTCTTGGATTCACACCAATGTAAATATTTACGCCATATCTTATGGTAAATTTTTCTGGTAACCGGTTTCCGAGCCTGTATCAATGTATCAATAACCGACTCCGAGAAACCATGCTTTGATAGAAACAAGCGTTCAATCTCCATGCAGTCAGCCTCAGAGAAATTAGGCTTGGATGGTTGAAAGGACCCTGAAGTAGAAGGTCCTGCCTCAGAGGCAGAGCCCATGGTGGACAGGACGACATGTCCACTAGGTCTGCATACCAGGTCCTGCGTGGTCACGCAGGCGCTATCAGAATCACCGATGCTCTCTCCTGTTTGATCCTGGCAATCAGACGAGGCAGCAACGGAAACGGTGGGAACACATAAGCCATGTTGAAAACCCAAGGGGCTGCTAGTGCATCTACCAGCACCGCTCCCGGGTCCCTGGACCTGGATCCGTAACAAGGAAGCTTGGCGTTCTGGCGAGAAGCCATGAGATCCAGTTCCGGTTCGCCCCAACGAAGAATCAGTTGAGCAAATACCTCCGGGTGAAGTTCCCACTCCCCCGGGTGAAAGGTCTGGCGGCTTAGAAAGTCCGCCTCCCTGTTCTCCACGTCTGGGATGTAGATCGCTGACAGATGGCAAGAGTGAGACTCTGCCCAGCGAATTATCTTTGAGACTTCTAACATCGCTAGGGAACTCCTGGTTCCCCCTTGATGATTGATGTAAGCCACAGTCGTGATGTTGTCCGACTGAAATCTGATGAACCTCAGTGTTGCTAACTGAGGCCAAGCTAGAAGAGCATTGAATATCGCTCTTAATTCCAGAATGTTTATTGGAAGGAGTTTCTCCTCCTGAGTCCATGATCCCTGAGCCTTCAGGGAATTCCAGACTGCGCCCCAGCCTAGAAGGCTGGCATCTGTTGTTACAATCGTCCAATCTGGTCTGCGAAAAGTCATTCCCTTGGACAGATGAATCCGAGACAACCACCAGAGAAGAGAATCTCTGGTCTCCTGGTCCAGATTTAGTAAAGGGGACAGATCTGAGTAATCCCCATTCCACTGACTCAGCATGCATAATTGCAGCGGTCTGAGATGCAGGCGCGCAAATGGCACTATGTCCATTGCCGCGACCATTAAGCCGATTACTTCCATGCACTGAGCTACTGATGGGCTTGGAATGGAATGAAGGACACGGCAAGCATTTAGGATTTTTGATAACCTGGACTCCGTCAGGTAAATCTTCATCTCTACAGAATCTATAAGAGTCCCTAGAAAGGGAACCCTTGTGAGTGGTAACAGAGAACTCTTTTCCATGTTCACTTTCCACCCATGCGACCTCAGAAATGCTAGAACTATCTCTGTATGAGACTTTGCATTTTGAAAACTTGACGCTTGTATCAGAATGTCGTCTAAGTACGGAGCCACCGCTATGCCTCGCGGTCTTAGTACCGCCAGAAGCGAGCCCAGAACCTTTGTAAAAATTCTCGGGGCCGTAGCTAACCCGAAGGGAAGAGCTACAAACTGGTAATGCCTGTCTAGAAAGGCAAACCTTAGGTACCGATAATGATCTTTGTGAATCGGTATGTGAAGGTAAGCATCCTTTAAGTCCACTGTGGTCATATACTGACCCTCTTGGATCATGGGTAGGATGGTTCGAATAGTCTCCATTTTGAATGATGGAACTCTTAGGAATTTGTTTAAGATTTTTAGGTCCAAGATTGGTCTGAAGGTTCCCTCTTTCTTGGGAACCACAAACATATTTGAGTAAAATCCTTGCCCTTGTTCCGTCCGCGGAACTGGGTGGATCACCCCCATTACTAGGAGGTCTTGTACACAGTGAAGAAAAGCCTCTTTCTTTATTTGGTTTGCTGATAACCTTGAAAGATGAAATCTCCCTTGTGGAGGAGAAGCTTTGAAGTCCAGAAGGTATCCCTGAGATATAATCTCCAATGCCCAGGGATCCTGGACATCTCTTGCCCAAGCCTGGGCGAAGAGAGAAAGTCTGCCCCCCACTAGATCCGTTTCCGGATAGGGGGCCCTCTCTTCATGCTGTCTTAGGGGCAGAAGTAGGCTTTCTGGCCTGCTTGCCCTTGTTCCAGGACTGGTTGCTTTTCCAACCCTGTCTGTAACGAGCAGCAGTTCCTTCCTGTTTTGGAGCGGAGGAAGTTGATGCTGCTCCTGCCTTGAAATTACGAAAGGCACGAAAACTAGACTGTTTGGCCTTTGATTTGGCCCTGTCCTGAGGAAGGGTGTGACCCAAAGTCTCATCCAATGGTGCTGTGCGAATAGCCTCTTCCAGAGACTCAAACCAGAAAGCCGCTGCAGCAGTGACGGGCGCAATGCATGCAAGGGGCTGTAATATAAAACCTTGTTGAACAAACATTTTCTTAAGGTAACCTTCTAATTTTTTTATCCATTGGATCTGAGAAAGCACAACTATCCTCCACCGGGATAGTGGTACGCTTAGCTAAAGTAGAAACTGCTCCCTCCACCTTAGGGACCGTCTGCCATAAGTCTCGTGTGGTGGCGTCTATTGGGAACATTTTTCTAAATATCGGAGGAGGGGAAAAAGGCACACCGGGTTTATCCCACTCCTTGTTAATAATCTCTGTAAGCCTTTTAGGTATAGGAAAAACGTCAGTACACACCGGTATCGCATAGTATTTATCCAGCCTACATAATTTCTCTGGGATTGCAACCGTGTTGCAATCATTCAGAGCCGCTAATACCTCCCCTAGTAATACACGGAGGTTCTCAAGCTTAAATTTAAAATTTGATATTTCTGAATCTGGTCTCCCTGGATCAGATCCGTCACCCACAGAATGAAGCTCTCCGTCCTCATGTTCTGCAAATTGTGACGCAGTGTCAGACATGGCCCTCATATCATCAGCGCGCTCTGTCCTTAACCCAGAGCTATCGCGCTTGCCTCTTAACTCAGGCAAATTAGATAATACTTCTTTCATAACATTAGCCATATCTTGTAAAGTGATTTGTAAGTGCCTTGATGTGCTTGGCGCCACAATCTCACGCACCTCATGAGCGGGAGGCGAAGGTACTGACACGTGAGGAGAGTTAGGCGGCATAACTTCCCCCTCGTTGTCTGGTGATAATTTCTTTACCGGTAAAGACAGACTTTTATTTAAAGTAACATCAATACAATTGGTACACATATTTCTATTGGGCTCCACATTGGCCTTTAAACATAATGAGCAAGCAGATTCGTCTGTGTCAGACATGTTTAAACAGACTAGCAATGAAGCTATCAAGCTTGGAAATTTCTTTCAATAAGTTTACAAGCAATATAAAAAACGCTGCAGCGCTTTTAAAAACACAAAAAAACTGTCACAGTTGAAATAACAATGAACTAATACGGTTATAGCAACCAATTTTAAACAGTAAATGTATGAAATTAGCAGAGGATTGCACCCATTAGCAAAAGGATGATTAACCCCTCAATACCCAAAACGGATAATCAATTTAAGATTTAACGCTTTTCTCACAGTCAAACACACTGTCACAGGTCTGCTGTGACTGATTACCTCCCTGAATTTTGAAGACCCCTGAGCTTTCTGGAGACGTCCTGGATCAAAGAGGAAGAAGCAGGAAGACTGTGCTAGAATTTTAACTGCGCAACAAGGCGCTAAAAAAAGGTCCCTCCCACTCATCAGTGGGAGACCTGATATAACGGTGTCTATGCAGAAATATACGTTAGCCATGTGGAAAAAAATCATGCCCAAAAAGATTTATCACCAAAGTACCTCACAAAACGAATAACATGCCAGTAAACGTTTTAAAAAAACAACAACTTTCCAGTGTTATGCAAAGTTATCACTAAGCCTGCTACCAGTCGCTTCTACTGCAGTTAAGGCTCATACATTTATTTCAGTACTAACAGTATTTAAAGTTAAATTCTAGTCCCTAGAAAATAACTCAACTGTGCATACATTTATCAGCCTGATACCAGTCTCTACTAATGCATTAAAGGCTGTACTTACGTCATATGTGTAACAGCAGTGTTTTCATAGTCAATTCCATTCCTAGAAAATATTTTACTGCACATACCTCATTTGCGGGGGACCCCGCATGCTATTCCCTTCTCTGAAGGTACCCCACTCCTCAGAATGTGCGAGAACAGCCAGTGGATCTTAGTTACGTCTGCTAAGATCATAGAAAAAACGCAGGCAGATTCTTCTTCTAAATACTGCCTGAGAGAACAAACAGCACACTCCGGTGCTATTTTAAAATAATAAACTTTTGATTGAAGAATGTTACTCCTATCTCCTCTCACAACCTCCTTTGTTGAGACTTGCAAGAGAATGACTGGATATGACATGTGAGGGGTGGAGCTATATAGCAGCTCTGCTTGGGTGATCCTCTTGCAACTTCCTGTTGGGAAGGAGAATATATCCCATAAGTAATGGATGACCCGTGGACTGAACACACTTAACAAGAGAAACTTTTTTTTTTTTTTTTTTAAATACAAAAAAACGATACTGTATCTAAGAAATTGCAAAAGTAACCCCTTTAATATAAGAGACAAATATATATCCAAGGCTAATCAAATTGTGAAAAGAAAAACAAATTTGACGATATAGAAATAAAGGAACAAAACAAACGGTACTGTGCCTTTAAAATTTAAAACTGCAACCTTTTTACTGCTTTAACTTTTTTACAGAAAAACCGGACCCCAGTAGTTAAGATAATTTAAGACACCTATACAACTCAGCAACTCTGCTGAGGTGCCTACCTGCCGACAGAATCACTCCCTGACCGGAACTGTTGTATCTTAGACTGCAAACGATCCAGACACAGCAGAGGAAACGATCCGGACACTTCAGGAGCACTAAAACGCTACAACCGCCCGTCTGAATCTACAGAAAGACATGCGGTAGTAGAGCCTCCACTCCTGACTGCTTAGAACTGCGCAATAATCAAGAGGAAGCGCGCAAAACTAAGCCCCGCCCATCATGGGCGTAACTTCTCTCTACAATCGTAGTAATAGCAAACTAAGGGATCGTAACCATAAAATCCCTTATATACAGATAATGCTTATACTCAAAAAAAATTAGCAAGCTTTCTCCCTATAGCCCTAGTGCCTGTACTTATAACTGCCACAACAAAAACCCTCTATATAAGAGGAAATAATGTCCCAACATAAGAGCTTTATGTAAGCCATTACAAATAAAGATTAAGTGCCCACTTTCATTCTGAGTTCCTTTTTATTCCCCAGAATGAATAAAGTTAGCACTTACCTTAAATGCTGTCCAACATCAGGACAGTCCAGCAGGTGTAAGAGGTCCTCTCCCTCCCATAGCCCTGTGGAAAAAGATAAGCCTGAGTTTAACTGTGCTTAGGCTATCTGAATTAGGGCAGCATAAAGGTATAGGAGGCGCAGTGAGAATTATGTCCCACCAGTTCCTACTGCTCTAAAGCCACCAAAAGCTCTACTGAAGAGACTGATATGGACTACGGCTACACCCTAGAACAAAGTAGTAATCTCTGGCACCACTTTAAAAATAATAAACTCTTGATTGAAGAATCTAAAACTAACACCTCACTTTGCCACTTCCTATCACTAACGCAGGCAAAGAGAATGACTGGAGTGGGAGGGAAGGGAGGAGCTATATATAGCAGCTCTGCCGTGGTGCTCTTTGCCTCCTCCTGCTGACCAGGAGGTGAAATCCCACAAGTAAGGATGAAATCTGTGGAGTCATTGTGTCTTTAAAAAGAAATACATATATAATAACTATATTAGATATATATATATATATATATATATATATATATATATATATATATATATATATATATATATATATATATATATATATATATCTTACCATTAGGCACTCTGCTACTGTAGAAAGCCAAAACCTGTGCTGAAACATGACAGCAGAGGATCTGGAATAGTAGTATAGGTGAAATACATGGCACTACGGAATCTGTTGGCGCTCTACAAATAACCGATAATAATAATACCAATACTCCAGATACATCCCTTCAACACTGTACTCTGAGGGGAAATGGGCCTCAACTCAGTCTGAGAAACCCTCTCACTGAAGAATTAAATGCACATCTTCATTGTTCAACCTCCTCCAGCAGAGGCAAAGACAAGTCTGAGTTGCTTGTGAGGTAAAAGGGGTTTTATAGAATTCTTGGGGTTTGGGAAACTTTGCCTCCTCCTAGTGGTAGGGAAGAGTAATTCCCAGGAGTAATGGATCATGGACTCTCACTACCTGTATGAAAGAAAAACAACAACTCTTTTAGGCAGAAATAGCCACTCACTATACCAGCAATGACAGCTCTTCACAGATGATCACAAACAACAAAGATTAGTCTAAAACAACATCTGAGACGGTATGAGGATAAAAAGATACACACACTCCCCTTACTATCTGTCCCCTTAACCCTATTCCATTACAGTTGCTGCTCTTGCATCTAAACTACCGTTGCACTACTTTTCATAAGTTTATTAAACCTCTTCCTAAAAACATAGCATATTTCCACCATCCCCTATACATGCACTAGTCAAAACAACTTAATTTGACCCAACCTCTCCCTTCCATCTCCAAACCTCTCTCTCACCTCTAATCCCTTAGCAACTCTCTGGAGAGCTGGCTGCAAAGATCTTCTTATAGCCGACCTTTCAACATCCTCTCAATCTATCTGCAGCCTTGGATGCTCTGCAGCTCTAATTCCTCCAAGTCATTTACATTTCTGGCATTAAAAAGAACCACATCTGCAGCATATCAGTCTATGGAACATCGTATGCCCATCACAAAAACATAATTTATGTAAGAACTTACCTGATAAATTCATTTCTTTCATATTAGCAAGAGTCCATGAGCTAGTGACGTATGGGATATACATTCCTACCAGGAGGGGCAAAGTTTCCCAAACCTCAAAATGCCTATAAATACACCCCTCACCACACCCACAAATCAGTTTAACGAATAGCCAAGAAGTGGGGTGATAAGAAAAAAGTGTGAAGCATAAATATAAGGAATTGGAAATAATTGTGCTTTATACAAAAAAATCATAACCACCACAAAAAAAGGGTGGGCCTCATGGACTCTTGCTAATATGAAAGAAATGAATTTATCAGGTAAGTTCTTACATAAATTATGTTTTCTTTCATGTAATTAGCAAGAGTCCATGAGCTAGTGACGTATGGGATAATGACTACCCAAGATGTGGATCTTCCACGCAAGAGTCACTAGAGAGGGAGGGATAAAATAAAGACAGCCAATTCCGCTGAAAATAATCCACACCCAAAACAAAGTTTAAAACTTATAATGAAAAAAACTGAAATTATAAGCAGAAGAATCAAACTGAAACAGCTGCCTGAAGTACTTTTCTACCAAAAACTGCTTCAGAAGAAGAAAACACATCAAAATGGTAGAATTTAGTAAAAGTATGCAAAGAAGACCAAGTTGCTGCTTTGCAAATCTGATCAACCGAAGCTTCATTCCTAAACGCCCAGGAAGTAGAAACTGACCTAGTAGAATGAGCTGAAATCCTTTGAGGTGGAGTTTAACCCGACTCGACATAAGCATGATGAATTAAAGATTTCAACCAAGATGCCAAAGAAATGGCAGAAGCCTTCTGACCTTTCCTGGAACCGGAAAAGATAACGAATAGACTAGAAGTCTTTCGGAAATTCTTAGTAGCTTCAACATAATATTTCAAAGCTCTAACTACACCCAAAGAATGCAATGATTTCTCCTTAGAATTCTTAGGATTAGGACATAATGAAGGAACCACAATTTCTCTACTAATGTTGTTAGAATTCACAACCTTAGGTAAAAATTTAAAAGAAGTTCGCAACACCGCCTTATCCTGATGAAAAATCAGAAAAGGAGACTCACAAGAAAGAGCAGATAATTCAGAAACTCTTCTGGCAGAAGAGATGGCCAAAAGGAACAAAACTTCCAAGAAAGTAATTTAATGTCCAAAGAATGCATAGGTTCAAACGGAGGAGCTTGAAGAGCCCCCAGAACCAAATTCAAACTCCAAGGAGGAGAAATTGACTTAATGACAGGTTTTATACGAACCAAAGCTTGTACAAAACAATGAATATCAGGAAGATTAGCAATCTTTCTGTGAAAAAGAACAGAAACAGCAGAGATTTGTCCTTTCAAGGAACTTGCAGACAAACCTTTATCCAAACCATCCTGAAGAAACGGTAAAATTCTCGGAATTCTAAAAGAATGCCAGGAAAAATGATGAGAAAGACACCAAGAAATATAAGTCTTCCAGACTCTATAATATATCTTTCTAGATACAGATTTACGAGCCTGTAACATAGTATTAATAACAGAGTCAGAGAAATCTCTTTGACTAAGAATCAAGCGTTCAATCTCCATACCTTTAAATTTAAGGATTTGAGATCCTGATGGAAAAAAGGACCTTGCGACAGAAGGTCTGGTCTTAACGGAAGAGTCCACGGTTGGCAAGAGGCCATCCGGACAAGATCCGCATACCAAAACCTGTGAGGCCATGCTGGAGCCACCAGCAGAACAAACGAGCATTCCTTCAGAATCTTGGAGATTACTCTTGGAAGAAGAACTAGAGGCGGAAAGATATAGGCAGGATGATACTTCCAAGGAAGTGACAACGCATCCACTGCTTCCGCTTGAGGATCCCTGGATCTGGACAGATACCTGGGAAGTTTCTTGTTTAGATGAGAAGCCATCAGATCTATTTCTGGAAGACCCCACATTTGAACAATCTGAAGAAATACCTCTGGGAGAAGAGACCATTCGCGCGAATGTAACGTTTGGCGACTGAGATAATCCGCTTCCCAATTGTCTATACCTGGGATATGAACCGCAGAAACTAGACAGGAGCTGGATTCCGCCCATACCAGAATTCGAGATACTTCTTTCATAGCCAGAGGACTGTGAGTCCCTCCTTGATGATTGATGTATGCCACAGTTGTGACATTGTCTGTCTGAAAACAAATGAACGATTCTCTCTTTAGAAGAGGCCAAGACTGAAGAACTCTGAAAATTGCACGGAGATCCAAAATATTGATCGGTAATCTCACCTCCTGAGATTCCCAAACCCCTTGTGCTGTCAAAGACCCCCACACAGCTCCCCAACCTGTAAGACTTGCATCTGTTGAAATTACAGTCCAGGTCGGAAGAAAAAAAGAAGCCCCCTGAACTAAACGATGGTGATCTGTCCACCACGTCAGAGAGTGTCGTACAATCGGTTTTAAAGATATTAATTGAGATATCTTTGTGTAATCCCTGCACCACTGGGTCAGCATACAGAGCTGAAGAGGCCGCATGTGAAAACGAGCAAAGGGGATCGCGTCCGATGCCGCAGTCATAAGACCTAGAATTTCCATGCATAAGGCTACCGAAGGGAAAGATTGTGACTGAAGGTTTCGACAAGCTGATATCAATTTTAGACGTCTCATGTCTGTCAAAGATAGAGTCATGGACACTGAATCTATCTGAAAACCTAAAAAGGTTACCCGAGTCTGAGGAATCAATGAACTTTTTGGTAAATTGATCCTCTAACCATGATGTTGAAGAAACAACACAAGTCGATTCGTATGAGATTCTGCTAAATGTGAAGACTGAGCAAGTACCAACATATCGTCCAAATAAGGAATACCACAATACCCTGTTCTCTGATTACAGACAGAAGGGCACCGAGAACCTTCGTAAAAAATCTTGGAGCTGTAGCTAGGCCAAACGGCAGAGCCACAAACTGGTAATGCTTGTCTAGGAAAGAGAATCTCAGAAACTGATAGTGATCTGGATGAATCGGAATATGCAGATATGCATCCTGTAAATCTATTGTAGGCATATAATGCCCTTGCTGAACAAAAGGCAGGATAGTCCTTACAGTTACCATTTTGAATGTTGGTATCCTTACATAACGATTCAATATTTTTAGATCCAGAACTGGTCTGAAGGAATTTTCCTTCTTTGGTACAATGAAGAGATTTGAATAAAACCCCAGTCCCTGTTCCAGAACTGGAACTGGCAAAATTACTCCAGTCAACTCTAGATCTGAAACACATTTCAGAAATGCTTAAGCCTTCGCTGGGTTTACTGGGACACGGGAAAGAAAAAATCTCTTTGCAGGAGGCCTTATCTTGAAGCCAATTCTGTACCCTTCTTAAACAATGTTCCGAATTCAAAGATTGTGAACGGAATTGATCCAAATTTCTTTGAAAAAACGTAATCTGCCCCCTACCAGGTGAGCTGGAATGAGGGCCGCACCTTCATGTGGACTTAGGAGCTGGCTTTGATTTTCTAAAAGGCTTGGATTTATTCCAGACTGGAGATGGTTTCCAAACTGATACCGCTCCTGAGGATGAAGGATCAGGTTTTTTTCCTTGTTGTGATGAAAGGAACGAAAACGATTATTACCCTGGAAATAAAGGGAAAGCAGAGTAGACTTAGAAGACATATCAGCATTCCAAGTTTTAAGCCATAAAGCTCTTCTAGCTAAAATAGCTAGAGACATATACCTGACATCAACTCTAATGATATCAAAGATGGCATCACAAATAAAATTATTAGCATGTTGAAGAAAAAATGCTATGAAAATTATGATCTGTTACTTGTTGCGCTAAAGCTTCTAACCAAAAGATGAAGCTGCAGCAACATCCGCTGAAGATATAGCAGGTCTAAGAAGATTACCTGAACACAAGTAAGCTTTTCTTAGAAAGGATTCAATTTTCCTATCTAAATGATCCTTAAAGGAAGTACCATCTGCCGTAGGAAAAGTAGTACGCTTAACAAGAGTAGAGACAGCCCCATCAACTTTAGGGATTTTGTCCCAAAACTCTAATCTGTCAGATGGCACAGGATATAATTGCTTAAAACGTTTAGAAGGAGTAAATGAATTACCCAAATTATTCCATTCCCTGGAAATTACTTCAGAAATAGCACTAGGGATAGGAAAAACTTCTGGAATAATTACAGGAGATTTAAAAACCTTATCTAAACGTTTAAATTTAGTATCAAGAGGACCAGAATCCTCAATTTCTAATGCAATTAGGACTTCTTTAAAGTAAAGAACGAATAAATTCCATTTTAAATAAATATGAAGATTTATCAGCATCAACCTCTGAGACAGAATCCTCTGAACCAGAAGAACCATTATCAGAATCAGAATGATGATGTTCATTTAAAAATTCTTCTGAAAAATGAGAAGTTTTAAAAGACTTTTTACGTTTACTAGAAGGAGGAATAACAGACATAGCCTTCTTAATGGATTTAGAAACAAAATCTCTTATGTTACCAGGAACACTCTGAGTATTAGATGTTGACAGAACAGCAACAGGTAATGTAACCGTACTAAAGGAAATATTATCTGCATTAACAGTTTGTCATGACAAAACAGTACAAACAACAGCTGGAGGAACAGATACCATAAGTTTATAGCAGATACACTTAGCTTTGGTAGCTCCAGCCCCAGGCAGCGATTTTCCAGAAGTATCTTCTGACTCAGTTTCAACGTGTGACATCTTGCAATATGTAATAGAAAAAAACAACATATAAAGCAAAATTGATCAAATTCCTTAAATGACAGTTTCAGGAATGGGAAAAAAATGCCAGTGAACAAGCTTCTAGCAACCAGAAGCAATAAAAAATGAGACTTAAATAATGTGAAGACAATAGTGACGCCCATATTTTTTTTTAGCGCCAAAAATGACGCCCACATTATTTGGCGCCAAAAATGACGCAACATCTGGAACGCCGACACTTTTGGCGCAAAAGAACGTCAAAAATGACGCAACTTCCGGCGACACGTATGACGCCGGAAACAGAAAAAAAAAAATTTTGTGCCAAAAAAGTCCGCGCCAAGAATGACGCAATAAAATGAAGCATTTTCAGCCCCCGCGAGCCTAACAGCCCACAGGGAAAAAGTCAAATTTAAGGTAAGAAAAAAATTGATTTATTCATATGCATTATCCCAAATATGAAACTGACTGTCTGAAATAAGGAATGTTGAACATCCTGAGTCAAGGCAAATAAATGTTTGAATACATATATTTAGAACTTTATAAAAAAGTGCCTAACCATAGCTTAGAGTGTCACAGAAAAACAGAATTTATGCTTACCTGATAAATTACTTTCTCCAACGGTGTGTCCGGTCCACGGCGTCATCCTTACTTGTGGGATATTCTCTTCCCCAACAGGAAATGGCAAAGAGTCCCAGCAAAGCTGGTCACATGATCCCTCCTAGGCTCCGCCCATCCCAGTCATTCGACCGACGGACAGGAGGAAATATATATAGGAGAAACCATATGATACCGTGGTGACTGTAGTTAGAGAAAATAATTCATCAGACCTGATTAAAAAACCAGGGCGGGCTGTGGACCGGACACACCGTTGGAGAAAGTAATTTATCAGGTAAGCATAAATTCTGTTTTCTCCAACATTGGTGTGTCCGGTCCACGGCGTCATCCTTACTTGTGGGAACCAATACCAAAGCTTTAGGACACGGATGAAGGGAGGGAGCAAATCAGGTCACCTAAATGGAAGGCACCACAGCTTGCAAAACTTTTCTCCCAAAAATAGCCTCCGAAGAAGCAAAAGTATCAAATTTGTAAAATTTGGCAAAAGTGTGCAGTGAAGACCAAGTCGCTGCCTTACATATCTGGTCAACAGAAGCCTCGTTCTTGAAGGCCCATGTGGAAGCCACAGCCCTAGTGGAGTGAGCTGTGATTCTTTCAGGAGGCTGCCGTCCGGCAGTCTCAAAAGCCAATCGGATAATGCTTTTAAGCCAAAAGGAAAGAGAGGTAGAAGTCGCTTTTTGACCTCTCCTTTTACCAGAATAAACAACAAACAAGGAAGATGTTTGTCTGAAATCTTTAGTAGCCTCTAAATAGAATTTTAGAGCACGGACTACGTCCAAATTGTGTAACAAACGTTCCTTCTTTGAAACTGGATTCGGACACAAAGAAGGTACAACTATCTCCTGGTTAATATTTTTGTTGGAAACAACTTTCGGAAGAAAACCAGGCTTAGTACGCAAAACCCACCTTATCTGCATGGAACACCAGATAGGGCGGAGAACACTGCAGAGCAGATAACTCTGAAACTCTTCTAGCAGAAGAAATTGCAACCAAAAACAAAACTTTCCAAGATAATAACTTAATATCTACAGAATGTAAGGGTTCAAACGGAACCCCTTGAAGAACTGAAAGAACTAGATTTAGACTCCAGGGAGGAGTCAAAGGTCTGTAAACAGGCTTGATCCTAACCAGAGCCTGAACAAATGCTTGAACATCTGGCACAGCTGCCAGTCTTTTGTGAAGTAAAACAGATAAAGCAGAGATCTGTCCCTTCAGAGAACTTGCAGATAATCCTTTCTCCAAACCTTCTTGTAGAAAGGATAGAATCTTAGGAATTTTTATCTTGTTCCATGGGAATCCTTTAGATTCACACCAACAGATATATTTTTTCCATATTTTATGGTAAATTTTTCTAGTTACAGGCTTTCTAGCCTGAATCAGAGTATCTATTACAGAATCTGAAAACCCACGCTTTGATAAAATCAAGCGTTCAATCTCCAAGCCGTCAGTTGGAGGGAAACCAGATTCGGATGTTCGAATGGACCCTGAACAAGAAGGTCCTGTCTCAAAGGTAGCTTCCATGGTGGAGCCGATGACATATTCACCAGGTCTGCATACCAAGTCCTGCGTGGCCACGCAGGAGCTATCAAGATCACCGAGGCCCTCTCCTGATTGATCCTGGCTACCAGCCTGGGGATGAGAGGAAACGGTGGGAATACATAAGCTAGGTTGAAGGTCCAAGGTGCTACTAGTGCATCTACTAGGGTCGCCTTGGGATCCCTGGATCTGGACCCGTAGCAAGGAACCTTGAAGTTCTGACGAGACGCCATCAGATCCATGTCTGGAATGCCCCATAATTGAGTTATTTGGGCAAAGATTTCCGGATGGAGTTCCCACTCCCCCGGATGGAATGTCTGACGACTCAGAAAATCCGCTTCCCAATTTTCCACTCCTGGGATGTGGATCGCAGACAAGTGGCAGGAGTGATCCTCCGCCCATTGAATTATCTTGGTCACTTCTTTCATCGCCAGGGAAGTCCTTGTTCCCCCCTGATGATTGATATATGCAACGGTCGTCATGTTGTCTGACTGAAACCTTATGAATTTGGCCTTTGCTAGTTGAGGCCAAGCTCTGAGAGCATTGAATATCGCTCTCAGTTCCAGAATGTTTATCGGGAGAAGAGACTCTTCCCGAGACCATAGACCCTGAGCTTTCAGGGATTCCCAGACCGCGCCCCAGCCCACTAGGCTGGCGTCGGTCGTGACAATGACCCACTCTGGTCTGCGGAAGCTCATTCCCTGTGACAGATTGTCCAGGATCAGCCACCAACGGAGTGAATCTCTGGTCTTTTGATCTACTTGAATCGTCGGAGACAAGTCTGTATAATCCCCATTCCACTGTCTGAGCATGCACAGTTGTAATGGTCTTAGATGAATTTGTGCAAAAGGAACTATGTCCATTGTTGCAACCATTAATCCTATTACTTCCATGCACTGCGCTATGGAAGGACGAGGAACAGAATGAAGTACTTGACAAGAGCTTAGAAGTTTTGATTTTCTGACCTCTGTCAGAAAAATCCTAATTTCTAAGGAATCTATTATTGTTCCCAAGAAGGGAACTCTTGTTGACGGGGACAGAGAACTTTTTTCTTTGTTCACCTTCCATCCGTGAGATCTGAGAAAGGCTAGGACGATGTCCGTATGAGCCTTTGCTTTTGACAGGGACGACGCTTGAATCAGGATGTCGTCCAAGTAAGGTACTACTGCAATGCCCCTTGGTCTTAGAACCGCTAGAAGGGACCCTAGTATCTTTGTGAAAATCCTTGGAGCAGTGGCTAATCCAAATGGAAGTGCCACAAACTGATAATGCTTGTCCAGGAAAGCGAACCTTAGGAACTGATGATGTTCCTTGTGGATAGGAATATGTAGGTACGCATCCTTTAAATCCACGGTAGTCATAAATTGATTTTCCTGGATAGTAGGTAGGATCGTTCGAATAGTTTCCATTTTGAACGATGGTACCCTGAGAAATTTGTTTAGGATCTTTAGATCCAAAATTGGTCTGAATGTTCCCTCTTTTTTGGGAACTATGAATAGATTGGAATAAAATCCCATTCCTTGTTCTCTTATTGGAACTGGATGTATCACTCCCATCTTTAACAGGTCTTCTACACAATGTAAGAATGCCTGTCTCTTTATTTGGTTTGAAGATAATTGAGACCTGTGGAACCTTCCCCTTGGGGGTAGTTCCTTGAATTCCAGGAGATAACCTTGAGAAACTATTTCTAGCGCCCAAGGATCCTGAACATCTCTTGCCCAAGCCTGAGCAAAGAGAGAAAGTCTGCCCCCCACTAGATCCGGTCCCGGATCGGGGGCTATCCCTTCATGCTGTTTTGGTAGCAGTGGTAGGCTTCTTGGCCTGCTTACCCTTGTTCCAGCCTTGCATTGGTTTCCAGGCTGGTTTGGGTTGTGAAGTATTACCCTCTTGCTTAGAGGATACAGAATTAGAGACTGGTCCGTTTCTGCGAAAGGGACGAAAATTAGGCTTATTATTAGCCTTAAAAGACCTATCCTGTGGGAGGGCGTGGCCCTTTCCCCCAGTGATGTCTGAAATAATCTCTTTCAAATCAGGTCCAAATAATGTTTTACCTTTGAAAGGAATGTTAAGCAATTTTGTCTTGGAAGACACATCCGCTGACCAAGACTTTAGCCAAAGCACTCTGCGCGCCACGACAGCAAACCCTGAATTTTTCGCTGCTAATCTAGCTAATTGCAAAGCGGCATCTAAAACAAAAGAGTTAGCCAATTTAAGTGCTTGAACTCTGTCCATAACCTCCTCATACGAAGATTCTTTACTGAGCGATTTTTCTAGTTCCTCGAACCAGAAACACGCTGCCGTAGTGACAGGAACAATGCATGAAATTGGTTGTAGAAGGTAACCTTGCTGTACAAAAATCTTTTTAAGCAAACCCTCTAATTTCTTATCCATAGGATCTTTGAAAGCACAACTATCTTCGATAGGAATAGTAGTGCGTTTGTTTAGAGTAGAAACCGCCCCCTCAACCTTGGGGACTGTCTGCCATAAGTCCTTTCTGGGGTCGACTATAGGAAATAATTTCTTAAATATAGGGGGGGAAACAAAAGGTATGCCGGGCCTTTCCCACTCTTTATTTACTATGTCCGCCACCCGCTTGGGTATAGGAAAAGCGTCGGGGGGCACCGGAACCTCTAGGAACTTGTCCATCTTACATAATTTCTCTGGAATGACAAAATTGTCACAATCATCCAGAGTAGATAACACCTCCTTAAGCAGTGCGCGGAGATGTTCTAATTTAAATTTAAATGTCACAACATCAGGTTCAGCTTTATGAGAAATTTTTCCTGAATCTGAAATTTCTCCATCAGACAAAACCTCCCTCATGGCCCCTTGAGATTGGTGTGAGGGTATGTCAGAACAGTTATCATCAGCGTCCTCTTGCTCTTCAGTGTTTAAAACAGAGCAATCGCGCTTTCTCTGATAAGTAGGCATTTTGGATAAAAGATTTGCTATGGAGTTATCCATTACAGCCGTTAATTGTTGCATGGTAATAAGTATTGGCGCACTAGATGTACTAGGGGCCTCCTGTGTGGGCAAAACTGGTGTAGACACATTAGGGGATGATGTAGTATCATCATGTTTACTCCCCTCATTTGAGGAATCATCTTGGGCAATATCATTATCTGTTGCATTACTGTCCTTACTTTGTTTGGACACTATGGCACAATTATCACATAAATTTAAATGGGGAGACACATTGGCTTTCATACATATAGAACATAGCTTATCTGATGGTACAGACATGTTAAACAGGCTTAAACTTGTCAACAAAGCACAAAAAACGTTTTAAAATAAAACCGTTACTGTCACTTTAAATTTCAAACTGAAAACACTTTATTACTGAATATGTGAAAAAGTATGAAGGAATTGTTCAAAATTCACCAAAATTTCACCACAGTGTCTTAAAGCATTAAAAGTATTGCACACCAAATTTCAGAGCTTTAACCCTTAAATTAACGGAACCGGAGCCGTTTTTACATTTAACCCCTATACAGTCCCAGAATGAGGCTCTGTCTATAACTAAAAAGGCCCCCATCTGAAAAAGGTGTCCAACACAGTGCCTGCCGTTTTTCTAAACATTCCCCAAGATTATAATACCAATAATTAGTTAGAATCTGCATAATATACCTAGTAAAGCAATTGTTTTAGCCCAGAAAAATGTCTACCAGTTTTTAAGCCCTTTTTGAAGCCCTTTATTCTTTTATGTTTAACTAAGAAAATGGCTTACCGGTCCCCATGAGGGGAAATGACAGCCTTCCAGCATTACATGGTCTTGTTAGAAATATGGCTAGTCATACCTTAAGCAGAAAAGACTGCTAACTGTTTCCCCCAACTGAAGTTACTTCATCTCAACAGTACTGTGTGGAAACAGCAATCGATTTTAGTTACTGTGCTAAAATCATCTTCCTCTTACAAACAGAAATCTTCATCCTTTTCTGTTTCAGAGTAAATAGTACATACCAGCACTATTTTAAAATAACAAACACTTGATAGAAGAATAAAACTACATTTAAACACCAAAAAACTCTTAACCATCTCCGTGGAGATGTTGCCTGTGCAACGGCAAAGAGAATGACTGGGGTGGGCGGAGCCTAGGAGGGATCATGTGACCAGCTTTGCTGGGACTCTTTGCCATTTCCTGTTGGGGAAGAGAATATCCCACAAGTAAGGATGACGCCGTGGACCGGACACACCAATGTTGGAGAAATAAGATTTACTTACCCCAGGACACTCATCTACATGTTGTAGAAAGCCAAACCAGTACTGAAACGAAAATCAGCAGAGGTAATGGTATATAAATAAGAGTATATCGTCGATCTGAAAAGGGAGGTAAGAGATGAATCTCTACGACCGATAACAGAGAACCTATGAAATAGACCCCGTAGAAGGAGATCATTGAATTCAAATAGGCAATACTCTCCTCACATCCCTCTGACATTCACTGCACGCTGAGAGGAAAACCGGGCTCCAACCTGCTGCGGAGCACATATCAACGTAGAATCTAGAACAAACTTACTTCACCACCTCCATGGGAGGCAAAGTTTGTAAAACTGATTTGTGGGTGTGGTGAGGGGTGTATTTATAGGCATTTTGAGGTTTGGGAAACTTTGCCCCTCCTGGTAGGAATGTATATCCCATACGTCACTAGCTCATGGACTCTTGCTAATTACATGAAAGAAAAATGGTTCTAAGACACTTCCTTCAGCCTACACATCATGCTTCGGTTCATTAATCAAGCCCTGTGAGCTTTAGTACTACCTGCATGTTTATGACACACATACTCCTTTGCACCTGACTATAATTATACCCTGCCTTGATTACTAATTTCACCATCTTCTTATCCACTATTTCATCCAGAATGTAGTCTAATGATCTAAAACTTAAAGAAAACCAAATTGTTTTCTTTCACAATTCAGATAGAGCATGCAATTTTAAAAACTTTGCAGTTTACTTCTATTAGCTAATTTGCTTTGTTAATTTGGTATACTTTTGTTGAAAATCATAGGGAGCTAGCTGTTTATTGGTGGATGCACATATATGCCTCTTGCCATTGACTCACTAGATAAGTTCAGCTAGGTACCAGTAGTGCAATGCTGCCCTTAAACAAAGGTTAAATAAAGAATGAAGCACATTTGATAACAGAAGGAAATAGGGAAGTTAATTTGTATGATCTATCTGCATCATGGAAGAAAATTGTTGTTTAATTTCATGTCCCTTTAACATCTCCAAAATCTCTCCCCCATCATCCACCATTTCCACCCTATACATGCTACTAATAATTAAGTGTTTCAGGCTCATTGAAGAATTTGTCCTCACTATAAAAACTTATTATTAAAATGAATAAACTCGGTTTTAAAGAAGGTACCTCTTTAAACTTAAGGGTAAGCTGAGAATGGTCCATGTCAAGCTGGAAATTTGTCTCTTCGCTTTCAGACAGATCAAAAACCTCAACAGAATTACCACAGTGTAAATGAGATTCAAGATTGTCCTCTTCTTCGTCTTCAAACTCATCTTCCTACAGGGAAAAACAATGTAATACAATTACAACAAACAAGAAAAATAGGAGGGTACAGAGTTCAACACAAAATGTTCAAGTCAATGAAAGTCAAAGCGCAATACACTTGTTATGTGCTAAAATAGGAGGAGACTGTTTGCCAGAGAAAGTGCCTATATTAAGAGAATTGTATGATGACACGGTTTGACAAGTCGAAGGTTTGATTCCCATATGAATCATAAATATTAAAATAATTAGGCATGTGAGTCCATGTGTATTTATGCTACTATTGTTTTGCACTTTAATATATAGCGACATTTTGTTCTAAGTTGTCTATTTATCATGTCATAATATTTTAACTTCTGAATGGAAAATATGTTTCTTGAACTATCCAATTGTTCACACAGTGTATTGCTTGCTGTGTTTCATTGTATGTTTGAGGGTGACTTTGTACTAATATTACTCTGACTATGGTTTAATAGGTTTAGATAAGATTACTTTACAATATGGTGGTTAAAACAGCTGTGTTTAATTAAGTACTTTGATTTTAACCAATGGCTGTGGAATGGGGGTTACTTAATAGTACACCTCAGATAGTTTCAGTCAAGCTATGAATACGGCTCAAGCCGAAACGCGTATACTCTAATCCACAGCTGTTTTTATCCTGGTATTTGTATGTTTTGTGGTGGAGTGTATTTTGAACTTTTAATCACCCTGATGGGAAGAATAAACGTTATGTTTTATACTTAAATGGATTGGCTCTCTCTCTCGATTTCTGTTTATACAATTACAACAAACATACAAGCCAATAATCTATAATTCAGCATGAACGAATTTCTGATCATTCTTTTTCAGAGACAATCTCAAAATAAATCCCGTCAGTGCTTTAAAAAAAATAAAATTTATGCTTACCTGATAAATTTCTTTCTGGACATTGATATTCCACGACATCATTCCAATTACTAGTGGGATATTCACTCCTGGCCAGCAGGAGGAGGCAAAGAGCACCCCAGCAAAGCTGTTAAGTGTCACTTATACAAAAGGACAGTAGGTGGCGCTATAGGACAATATATGATATTAAACCTATTAGGGATATTATAAGAATCTGTTTGCTGGTGTACTAATAACTAATGTACTAATGAGAGTTTATGGTAAAATAAAATATTTATTCTTACAAACATTCAATAAAAAACATTTAATAACATGATATTCATAAAAATAGATTAGAATCTAATGGTAAACGATCAAAGCTGCATTAAAGGGACACTCAAGTCAAAATGTTCATGATTCAGATAGAGCAGCAATTTTAAACAACTTTCCAATTTACTTTCATTAACAAAATGTGCACAGTCTTTTTATATTTACACTTTTTGAGTCACCAGCTCCTACTGAGCATGTGCAAGAATTCACAGCATATATGTATATGCATTTGTGATTGGCTCATGGCTGTCACATGATACAGAGGGAGTGGAAATAGACAGAACTTTACAATTTATTTAACAAAAATCTACTACTCATTTGAAGTTCAGACTAAGTGCTATTGCATTGTCTCCTTATCACGCATTTGTTGATTATGCAAATCTACTGTATTGACTGGTCCTTTAAGAACTTGGAAAGCAATTCTGCCATCTATCTATTCTTCTATTATTCAGATGATACAAATTGTAACAAATTTTATAACTCACCGATCCTAAATATTGCAACATAAATATTGCTATCTCCACTTTTAAGTATAAAATATCAAAAAGACAATTTAAAGACTTTTCTAACTGCATTATCTCGATCTCCACTCCATATAAGATTGATGTATACCAATTATTGTCATACACATTAATCATTGTTCTATACTGCATTTCTGCATACTTTTGTCATAGAATTTAGCATATAGTACTTTTGTCATAGAATTTAGCATATAGTACTTTTGTCATAGAATTTAGCATATAGTACTTTTGTCATAGAATTTAGCATATAGTACTTTTGTCATAGAATTCAGCATATAGTACTAACCTGTATAGATTAATTTTCTGGACACCGGTGTCTACATTTTTTTATTGTTTTAATAATTTACCATTAGATTCTATCTATTTTTATGAATATCATGTTATTAAATGTTTTTTATTGAATGTTTGTAAGAATAAATATTTTATTTTAACATAAACTCTCATTTGTACATTAGTTATTAGTACACCAGCAAACAGATTCTTATAATATCCCTAATAATAGGTTTAATATCATATATTGTCCTATAGCGCCACCTACTGTCCTTTTGTATTTTTGTCTCAGCAATTCTTTTTGAGGAGTTAAAGTGTGTTTCAAGGTGTAGCTGCTAATCTTATGAGTTTGTGTTAAGACTATCACCTTTGTTGTTCCATTTGTTAAGTGTCACTTCCCTTACCCATAACCTCCAGTCATTCAGCCAAAAGGAAATGGAAAAAGAAGATAGCACAAAGGTGTAGAGGTGCCTGAGGTTTAGTAAACAAATTACTGTCTAATCTAAAGGGTGGGGTCGTGGACTCTCCATGTCCGGAAAGAAATTTATCAGGTAAGTATAAATTTTCTTATCTTTCCTAACACATATAGAGTCCACAACGTCATTCCAATTACTAGTGGGAACCAATACCCAAGCTAGAGGACACGGAATGAACAGGGAGGGAGAACAAGACAGGCAGACCTAAACAGAAGAAACCACCGCTTGAAGAATCTTTCTTCCAAAAGAGGCCTCAGCCGAGGCAAAAGTATAAAATTTGTAAAATTTAGAAAAAGTATGCAGAGAGGACCATGTTGCCGCCTTGCAAAGCTGTTCATTTTTGAAAACCCAAGAAGAGGAGACAGCCCTAGTGGAATGAGCTGTAATTCTTTCAAGAGGCTGCTGTCCAGAAGTCTCATAAGCAAAACGAATCATACTTCTTAACGAGAGGGAAAGAGAGATAGAAGTGGCCTTCTGACCCTTACGCTTTCCAGAGAAACAAACAGGGCAGAAGACTGGCAAAAATCCTTAGTAGCCTGCAGGTAAAATTTGAGAGCATGCACAACATCCAAGTTATGCAACAGACGTTCCTTATGAGGAGGAGGATTAGGACATAGAGAAGGAACAACAATTTCCTGATTAATATTTTTATCCGAAACCACCTTAGGGAGAAAGCCCAATTTAGTACGAAGGACCACCTTAGCCACATGAAAAAAGGAAATTTATGCTTACCCGATAAATTGATTTCTTCTACGATACGAGTCCACAGATTTCATCCTTACTTGTGGGATATTATCCTCCTGCTAATAGGAAGTGGCAAAGAGCACCACAGCAGAGCTGTATATATAGCTACTCCCTTCCCCTCCAGTCATTCGACCGAAAGTTATAGGAAGAGAAAGGAAAAGCTAAAAGGTGCAGAGGTGACTGAAGTTGTAAATAATAAAAAATATAATCTGTCTTAAATTGACAGGGAGGGCCGTGGACTCGTCGTATCGTAGAATAAATCAATTTATCAGGTAAGCATACATTTCCTTTTCTTCTACAAGATACGACAAGTCCACAGACTTCCTCCTTACTTGTGGGATACAATACCAAAGCAACAGGACACGGATGAAAGGGAGGGACAAGACAAAGACCTAAACGGAAGGCACCACTGCTTGAAGAACTTTTCTCCCAAAAACAGCATCAGAAGAAGCAAAAGTATCAAATTTGTACACATTTGGAAAAAGTATGAAGGGACGACCAAGTCGCAGCCTTACAAATCTTTTCAACAGATGCATCGTTTTTAAAGGCCCATGTGAAAGCCACAGCCCTAGTAGAATGAGCCGTAATTCTTTCAGGAGGCTGCTGTCCAGCAGTCTCATATGCCAGGCGGATGATACTTCTCAGCCAAAAAGAAAGAGAGGTAGCCGTAGCTTTCAGACCCCTACGCTTTCCAGAGTAAACAATGAATAATGAAGATGATTGACGGAAATCCTTAGTTGCCTGTAAGCAAAACTTTAAGGCACGGACCACGTCCAGATTATGTAACAGACGCTCCTTCCTAGAAGAAGGAATAGGGCACAAGGAAGGAACAACAATTTCCTGATTAATATTCTTATTGGAAACAACCTTAGGAAGAAAACCAGGTTTGGTAGGTAAAACCACCTTATCAGAATGAAATATGAGATAAGGCGAATCACACTAATGCTGAAAGCTCAGAAACTCTTCGAGCAGAAGAAATTGCAGAGTAAAGGAATTAGACGCACTAGAGGTACTTGGCGTCGCTTGTGTGGGCGTTAAAGGCTGTGACACTTGGGGAGAATTGGATGGCATATCCTGATTTTCTTCAAACTGAGAATCATCCTTAGACACACTATCTTTACTTAGAATATGCTCTTTACAATGTAAGGCCCTATCAGTTCAAGAGGTACACAATGTAAGAGGGGGTTCCACAATGGCATCTAAACACATAGAACACTGAGATTCCTCAATGTCAGACATGCTGAACAGACCAGTAAAAAAAAAACACAAAAGTCGTTTAAATACTTTAATAAATGTTTTAAACAGTTTTCAGAAAAACGTGTACTGTGCCTTTAAAAAATAAAAAGTGAACAATTTTTTTCAAAAGTGCGTAAAAACGTTAATTTGTCTTCAAAATTAACACAATCCTAAATAAGACTTCCAAAAATTATTGCACCCTAAGTATTAACGGAAGAATTAACTGCTAAACAGTATTTATAGCCATATATAATAAGTCAGCACAAAAATACCCTCTGCACCTCACCACAGCTCTGCTGTGGCGCCTACCTGCCCCCAGGGTACTTCGAGAAGACTCGACAACAATCCGGAAAGGAAAGAACTCTGTTTAAGCTCCACCGGAGCCAATGCCTGCTGCTTCCTAGCCAGAATACTGAGCGCGTCTGAGCGCGTGAAAATAAGCCCCGCCCATCAGGACCGATGACCAAGTAGGCCCAACAACCACATGGAGGAGTGGTTACCAAACTAGCCATGTGGAATGATTACCCCTAAAAAATGCAACGGTCATAATGTGAAACAACCACCGTAAACATAAATATCCCCAGTGTCTTTATAATGAAACTTGTAGCACATTCATTATAAACCTTGCCCAAATGTCAGCATAATAATAAATAAAAAATGAACAGGTTTCAGTAACACCCCCTTTGAAATTAGGTCTACTGCTTACCCTTTCCCTAAAAGGGAATATATTTTCAGCCGCTTTTCTGACATACCAAGTCTCTTCAGAATAAAAGTCTGCACATACCTCAAATGCTGCAGACAGCATGAAACGGTCTCCACACTGAAGATGTCTCCTGTATTACCTTCAGATCTGTGGTAACCAACATGGATCTTAGTTACAGCTGCTAAGATCATCAACCTCAGGGCAGAATTCTTCTTACAAATCCCCCTGAGGGAAACAGTACTCACCGGTACCATTTAAAATAAAAAACGTCTTGATTGAAGAAACTAATACTAACACCTCACTTTACCTCTTCCTAGTATAACACAGGCAAAGAGAATGACTGGGGTGGAGGGGAAGGGAGGAGTTATATATACAGCTCTGCTGTGGTGCTCTTTGCCACTTCCTGTTAGCAGGAGGATAATATCCCACAAGTAAGGATGAAATCCGTGGACTCGTATCTTGTAGAAGAAATAAGGTAAGGCAAATCACACTGCAAAGCCGAGAGTTCGGAAACTCTCTCAGCAGAAGAAAAAGAAATAAGAAACAAAACCTTCCAAGATAACATCTTAAAATCTAAGGAATGCATTGGCCAAACTAAGCCTGCTGCAAAACTCTAAGAACTAGGTTAAGGCTCCAAGGAGGAGCAACAGGTTTAAACACAGGCCTGATTCTGACCAGGGCCTGACAAAAAGATTGAACATCTGGCACATCCGCCAGTCGCTTATGTAAAAGAATAGATAATGCAGAAATCTGACCTTTCAGAGAACTGACCGACAACCCTTTCTCCAGACCATCCTGGAGAAAAGACAAAATTCTAGGAAACCTTACCCTACTCCAAGAGTAGCCCTTCGATTCACACTAATAAAGGTATTTACGCCATACCTTATGGTAAATTTTCTGAGTAACAGGCTTTCTAGCCTGAAGCCTGGCATCAATTACCGACTCAGAAAACCCACGCTTAGCCAGAACCAGAGCGGCGTTCTTAATGAACTGAGGACTCTCCAGTCGGTCAGACGATATTTCACAGCCGCAACGAAGAGAAACTCACAGGAATGACACTGCTCCGCTCTCAGAAGCGGAAGATCGGAGGTCACGTGAGCGGCATCAAAAGAAAGTGCGCAATAAGAAAAAAAAGCGCGCGTTTCATACTCTGAAGTAAAAAAACAGAGTAAACGTTTAAAACATTCCCCACATGAATTGTTATGAAATTAAAAATCATACAGCCATAAGGTCAGAGGCCATCCCAAGTGGGTCAAAAAGGTAATTTAAAGATAATAACACTCTATAAGGTCTCTTATTGCTAATCCCAAAAGGAAGGTAGACCTCCTGACTACAAATAAAAAAGCTAAAAGAAAAAAACACAATTTGTGCTTACCTGATAAATTTATTTCTCTTGTGGTGTATCCAGTCCACGGATCATCCATTACTTGTGGGATATTCTCATTTCCAACAGGAAGTTGCAAGAGGACACCCACAGCAGAGCTGTTATATAGCTCCTCCCCTAACTGCCATATCCAGTCATTCGACCAAAAACAAGCCGAGAAAGGAGAAACCATAGGGTGCAGTGGTGACTGTAATTTAAATGTAAAAATTACCTGCCTTAAAATGACAGGGCGGGCCGTGGACTGGACACACCACAAGAGAAATAAATTTATCAGGTAAGCATAAATTGTGTTTTCTCTTGTAAGGTGTATCCAGTCCACGGATCATCCATTATTGTGGGATACCAATACCAAAGCTAAAGTACACGGATGAAGGGAGGGACAAGGCAGGTACTTAAACGGAAGGTACCACTGCCTGCAAAACCTTTCTCCCAAAAATAGCCTCCGAAGAAGCAAAAGTATCAAATTTGTAGAATTTTGAAAAAGTATGAAGCGAAGACCAAGTCGCCGCCTTGCAAATCTGTTCAACAGAAGCCTCATTTTTAAAGGCCCAAGTGGAAGCCACAGCTCTAGTAGAATGAGCTGTAATCCTTTCAGGATGCTGCTGTCCAGCAGTCTCATAGGCTAAGCGGATTATGCTTCTTAGCCAAAAAGAAAGAGAGGTTGCCGAAGCCTTTTGACCTCTCCTCTGTCCAGAGTAGACAACAAACAAAGCAGATGTTTGACGAAAATCTTTATTAGCTTGTAAGTAAAACTTTAAAGCACGAATCACGTCCAGATTGTGTAATAGACGTTCCTTCTTTGAAGAAGGATTAGGACACAAGGATGGAACAACAATCTCTTGATTGATATTCTTGTTAGATACCACCTTAGGTAAAAACCCAGGTTTGGTACGCAGGACTACCTTATCCGTATGGAAAATCAGATAAGGAGAATCACATTGTAAGGCAGATAACTCAGAGACTCTACGAGCCGAGGAAATAGCTACCAAAAAAAGAACTTTCCAAGATAAAAGTTTGATATCTATGGAATGAAGAGGTTCAAACGGAACTCCTTGAAGAACCTTAAGAACCAAATTTAAGCTCCATGGCGGAGCAACAGGTTTAAACACAGGCTTGATTCTAACTAAAGCCTGACAAAATGCCTGAACGTCTGGAACATCTGCCAGACACTTGTGCAAAAGAATAGACAGAGCAGAAATCTGTCCCTTTAAGGAACTAGCTGACAATCCTTTTTCCAAACCGTCTTGGAGAAAGGATAATATCCTGGGAATCCTGACCTTACTCCATGAGTAACCCTTGGATTCACACCAATAAAGATATTTACGCCATATCTTATGATAAATTTTCCTGGTGACAGGCTTTCGTGCCTGTATTAAGGTATCAATGACTGACTCGGAGAAGCCACGCTTTGATAAAATCAAGCGTTCAATCTCCAGGCAGTCAGTCTCAGAAAAATTAGATTTGGATGGTTGAAAGGACCCTGAAGTAGAAGGTCCTGTCTCAGAGGCAGAGTCCATGGTGGAAAGGATGACATGTCCACTAGATCTGCATACCAGGTCCTGCGTGGCCACGCAGGTGCTATCAAAATCACTGATGCTCTCTCCTGCTTGATCTTGGCAATCAGTCGAGGGAGCAGAGGAAACGGTGGAAACACATAAGCCAGGCTGAAAGACCAGGGCGCTGCTAGAGCATCTATCAGCGTCGCCTTGGGATCCCTGGACCTGGATCCGTAACAAGGAAGCTTGGCGTTCTGGCGAGACGCCATGAGATCCAGTTCTGGTTTACCCAACGAAGAATCAATTGTGCAAACACCTCCGGATGGAGTTCCCACTCTCCCGGATGAAAAGTCTGATGACTAAGAAAATCCGCCTCCCAGTTCTCTACACCTGGGATATGGATAGCTGATAGGTGGCAAGAGTGAATCTCTGCCCAGCGAATTATTTTTGGAACTTCTAATATCGCTAGGGAATTTCTTGTTCCCCCTTGATGGTTGATGTAAGCCACAGTCATGATGTTGTCCGACTGAAATCTGATGTACCTCAGAGTTGCTAACTGAGGCCAAGCCTGAAGAGCATTGAATATCGCTCTCAGTTCCAGAATATTTATTGGAAGGAGTGTCTCCTCCTGAGTCCACGATCCCTGAGCCTTCAGGGAGTTCCAGACTGCACCCTAACCTAGAAGGCTGGCATCTGTTGTTACAATTGTCCAATCTGGCCTGTGAAAGGTCATACCTTTGGACTGATGGACCCGAGAAAGCCACCAGAGAAGAGAATCCCTGGTCTTTTGATCCAGATTTAGTAGAGGGGAAACTCTTGTGAGTGGGGAGAGAGAACTCTTTTCCTTGTTCACTTTCCACCCATGCGACCTCAGAAATGCCAGTACTACGTCCGTATGAGACTTGGCAATTTGGAAGTTTGATGCCTGTATGAGGATGTCGTCTAAATAAGGGGCCACTGCTATTCCCCGCAGCCTTAGCACCGCCAGAAGCGACCCTAGAACCTTCGTAAAGATTCTTGGGGCTGTAGCTAATCCAAAGGGAAGAGCTACAAACTGGTAATGCCTGTCTAGAAAGGCAAACCTGAGAAACCGATGATGATCTTTGTGTATTGGAATGTGAAGATAAGCATCCTTTAAATCCACTGTAGTCATATATTGACCCTCCTGGATCATAGGTAGGATGGTACGAATAGTTTCCATCTTGAATGATGGAACTCTGAGGAATTTGTTTAAGATCTTTAGATCCAAAATTGGTCTGAAGGTTCCCTCTTTTTTGGGAACCACAAACAGATTTGAGTAAAAACCCTGTCCCTGTTCCTCCTTTGGAACTGGATGGATCACTCCCATAACTAGGTCTCGTACACAGTGTAAGAATGCCTCTCTCTTTATCTGGTTTGCAGATAATTGTGAAAGGTGAAATCTCCATTTTGGGGGGGAAGCCCATCCTGGACATCTCTTGCCCACGCCTGGGCGAAGAGTGAAAGTCTGCCCCCTACTAGATCCGTTACCGGATAGGGGGCCGTTCCTTCATGCTGTCTTAGAGGCAGCAGCAGGCTTTTTGGCCTGCTTACCTTTGTTCCAGGTCTGGTTTGGTCTCCAGACCGTCTTGGACTGAGCAAAAGTTCCCTCTTGTTTTGTATTAGAAGAAGTTGATGCCACACCTGCCTTGAAGTTTCGAAAGGCACGAAAATTAGACTGTCTCTAAACTGGCTCTTGATTTGGACCTGTCCTGAGGAAGGGCATGACCTTTTCCTCCAGTGATATCAGCAATAATCTCCTTCAAACCAGGCCCGAATAGGGTCTGCCCCTTGAAGGGAACGTTAAGCAGCTTAGATTTTGAAGTCACGTCAGCTGACCATGATTTAAGCCATAGCGCCCTGCGCGCCTGTATAGCAAAACCAGAATTCTTAGCCGTTAGTTTAGTCAAATGAACAATGGCATCAGAAACAAAAGAATTGGCTAGCTTAAGTGCTCTAAGCTTGCCAAGTATGTCATCCAATGGAGTCGCTACCTGTAAAGCCTCTTCCAGAGACTCAAACCAGAACGCCGCAGCAGCAGTGACAGGAGTAATGCATGCAAGGGGCTGTAGGATAAAACCTTGTTGAATAAACATTTTCTTAAGGTAACCCTCTAATTTTTTATCCATTGGATCTAAAAAAGCACAACTGTCCTCGACAGGGATAGTAGTACGCTTTGCTAGAGTAGAAACTGCTCCCTCCACTTAGGGACTGTCTGCCATAAGTCCTGTGTGGTGGCGTCTACTGGAAACATTTTTCTAAAAATAGGAGGGGGAGAGAACAGCACACCTGGTCTATCCCATTCCTTATTAATAATTTCTGTAAACCTTTTAGGTATTGGAAAAACATCAGTACACACCGGCACTGCATAGTATTTATCCAGTCTACACAATTTCTCTGGCACTGCAATTGTATCACAGTCATTCAGAGCAGCTAAAACCTCCCTGAGCAACACGCAGAGGTGTTCAAGCTTAAATTTAAGTGTAGAAATATCCGAATCAGGTATCTTTCCTGAGTCAGAAACGTCACCCACAGACTGAAGCTCTCCTTCCTCAGCTTCTGCATATTGTGAGGCAGTATCAGACATGGTTCTTAAAGCGTCAGTATGCTCTGCATTTCGTCTAACCCCAGAGCTATCTCGCTTTCCTCTAAATTCAGGTAGTCTGGCTAATACCGCTGACAGTGTATTATCCATGACTGCCGCCATGTCTTGTAAAGTAATCGCTATGGGCGCCCTAGATGTACTTGGCGCCATTTGAGCGGGAGTCCCTTGAGCGGGAGTCAAAGGATCTGACACGTGGGGAGAGTTAGTCGGCATAACTTCCCCCTCGTCAGATTCCTCTGGTGATAAATTTTTTAAAGACAGAATATGATCTTTATTGCTTAAAGTGAAATCAGTACATTTGGTACACATTCTAAGAGGGGGTACCACCATGGCTTTTAAACATAATGAACAAGGAGTTTCCTCTATGTCAGACATGTTTGTAAAGACTAGCAATGAGACTAGCAAGCTTGGAAAACACTTTAAAACAAGTTAACAAGCAAATATAAAAAACGGTACTGTGCCTTTAAGAGAAACAAATTTTGTCAAAATTTGAAAAACAGTGAAAAAAGGCAGTAAATCAAACGAAATTTTTACAGTGTATATAATAAGCTAACAGAGCATTGCACCCACTTGCAAATGGATGATTAACCCCTTAGTTCAAAAAACGGATAAAAAAAACGATAGACGTTTTTTAACAGTCACAACAAACTGCCACAGCTCTGCTGTGGCCCTACCTTCCCCAATAAACGACTTTGGAAAGCCTTTGGGCCCTTTAGAGATGTCCTATAGCATTCAGGGGACTTCTGAGGGAAGCTGGATGTCTCAGTCTAATTTTAACTGCGCAAAAAAGCGCTAAAATAGGCCCCTCCCACTCATACTACAACAGTGGAAAGCCTCAGGAAACTGTTTCTAGGCAAAATTTAAGCCAGCCATGTGGAAAAAACTAGGCCCCAATAAAGTTTTATCACCAAAGCATATATAAAAACGATTAAACATGCCAGCAAACGTTTTATATTGCAATTTTATAAGGGTATTACCCCTGAGAGTAAGCATGATACCAGTCGCTATTAAATCACTGTATTCAGGCTTAACTTACATTAATCCGGTATCAGCAGAATTTTCTAGCATTTCCATTTCTAGAAAAAATTGTAACTGCACATACCTCATAGCAGAGTAACCTGCACGCCATTCTCCCGCTGAAGTTACCTCTCTCCTCAGACATATGTGAGAACAGCAATGGATCTTAGTTACAACCTGCTAAGATCATAGAAAACTCAGGCAGATTCTTCTTCTATTTACTGCCTGGGATAAAATAGTACAACTCCGGTACCATTTAAAAATAACAAACTTTTGATTAAAGAAAAAAAACGTACTATATTTCACCACTCTCTCTTACTACCTACATGCTTGTTGAGAGTTGCAAGAGAATGACTGGATATGGCAGTTAGGGGAGGAGCTATATAACAGCTCTGCTGTGGGTGTCCTCTTGCAACTTCCTGTTGGGAATGAGAATATCCCACAAGTAATGGATGATCCGTGGACTGGATACACCTTACAAGAGAAAAGGGGTATATGGGATAGCGCTTAAAAAAGCAAAAAAGAGAGCTAAGGAAAAACTCATATATCCCATATGTTATATATACAAACGATCTAGGGATATTATACATAAATAAAAGTGTATTTTGCCATAAATAAAATACACAGGGTGTAACAATACTAAATGTATCAAGGTGTAACAATACTAAATGTATCAAGGTACCCTAGTAAGTGTGGATTATAGTGTGGTAAATTACATATTCTAGATATACTGTATATGTACTAAGCAGTATGCAAAAGATACAGAAAATAATAGTATGTCTCGGGACGTTCAAAGGAAATTTAATTGTCAAATTATAGAAACATAAAAATGAAAATAAGAATAAAAGATGCCGGCATCAACTGAATGAATACAATTATAAAAACAGATACAAAGTAAAATGAGCCAGGGAATGGCGATAACAGTGTTCGCTAAAAACAGGAAGAACAAGTAAATAGGTAAAATTGGTTTAAAATAATGGTAACAAAATAGCATTAATCACTTTACAGGTACCTGAAGGGTAAAACAGTCTGTGTTAAAGACTCATAGTCCAGCAAAGTTGCAAAGGTAGGGTATCCTGTCTTAAATTAGAACCAAATGGAAATGGATAATGTTGTGAGTCTCTGGAAAAGATGCTCCAGGTGAGTGTAAAAAAGGGATGTAAATCTTTCGATGTCCAAGATGGTAATAACGGCAAATGGAGGTAGGTGCTGAGACCGAAAATTTTGCTTTCAAATCATAGATTAGGTGTAGAAGTGTCTGAGTCCTATTAGCTTTTCCGGTTGAAAGGTCACAGTAAACAAAACCCTTAACGTTGGAAGCTGTATATGCAGCAGGGTTCAGAGATCCGAATTCAAAGATCTTTTTTGTGAAAAAGACTCTGTAAACTGGTAGATCCTGGTGCAGGGATTACACATACAGAAACCATTCATGTGATTAAAAAACGCTCAATGTACCTGATCTAACTACCAGTTGTAACAGGAATCAATATTTAATGTGAAATATAGGTGAGCAGATCAACGCGTTTCAGCCTCTTGGGCTGTGGCTAATGCAGGTTACAGAGAGGGGGGTACACTGGGACTTATGTGGGTTGGGGGCTGATGGTTAAAGGCGGTGCGGTGCTTATGATGTTAAAAGGGGTGCTTATTGGGGGTTACAGTGGAAGCTGATGGGACTTATGTAGGTTACACAGTAGGTGCTATTGGGGGTTACAGTGGGAGCTGATAGCGCTTTTGCAGGGAAGGGGATGAGGTGATTTAATCAACAATGGGGCGCAAGTGAAAGAATATGTTGATGATATAAAATTAACAGCAAATCATGTCTATTGTGTTAACAACAATACTACAATGGTAAAATTGAAAATATACAGGATTCTCCCAGAGTAGAATAACGTAAAATTTCACTTTAGAAATGTGAAAATCAGTTCTCCTTATATCCAAGAGTGCAAATGCTGGCTGCCTCCTCCTAACCGACAGGTCCCGGTTAACTATAAAGATTGAGAAAAAACAGAGGGACGCCTCATGTGTAATATCATCAAGTGTGTGTAAAAACACAATGTGATAAGAGCCAAGTGGGTACTCACATATTCGTGGAGCACACCAATGTGCTGGTAGGTGCAGGCTGTAGATTTTATAGGTTAACAGCTCACCCACAACTAGGATTTCCCATATGCTGCAGTAAAGGGATAAAGTATAGACAAAGAAGGCAATGTTAACCAAGCACACTCATGTGCTAGTAGAAGCAGGCTGGCAGATTTGAGGATAGGTGTGTCAGCTCTCCCCAAGGAGGGATCTCCCAATAAGCAATGTTCAAATGCAGAGGTATTAGAATGATTCAGCTCCCATATGGTAACAGTGAATGTAGGTAAATAGGTAGGTAAGGTATATCCACTCAAAATAGTTTTTCATAAAAATTTAGTAATTATTAAAAACAAATTAAAAAACAAAAATATAAAAAAGTGAAATAGGGGTATTCTAGTATCCCCCTAAACATGCAACACGTTTCTCGGCATAACACGCCGTTTCTTCAGGCATATTCTGAAAAATACTCTGTAAACTGGTAGATCCTGGGGTAGGGATTACTCATACAGAAACCATTCATATGATTAAAAATCGCTCAATGTACCTGACCTAACTACCAGTTGTAACATGAATCAATATTTAATGTGAAATATAGGTGAGCAGATCAACACGTTTCAGTCTCTTGGGCTGTGGCTGATGCAGGTTACAGAGAGGGGGTACGCTGGGACTTATGTGGATTGGGGGCTGATGGTGGTTAAAGGCGGTGCGGTGCTTATGATGTTAAAGGGGGTGCTTATTGGGGGTTACAGTGGAAGCTGATGGGACTTATGTAGGTTACACAGGGGGTGCTATTGGGGGTTACAGTGGGAGCTGATGGCGCTGTGGCTGATGCGGGTTACAGGGAGGGGGGTGCGCGAGCTGTGGCTGATGCGGGTTACAGGGAGGGGGTGCGCTGGGATGGTGGTTACAGGCGGTGCGGTGCTTATGTTGTTAAAGGGGGTGCTTATTAGGGGGTTACAGTGGGAGCTGATGGGACTTATGTAGGTTACACAGGGGGTGCTATTGGGGGTTACAGTGGGAGCTGATGGAGCTTATGTAGGTTACAGAGGGGTGCTTTCGGGGTTACACTGGGTGCAGGGTTACAGTGAGAGCTAATGGGGCTTATGTAGGTTACACAGGGGGGCTTATGGGGGTTACAAGGAATCACATTTTTTTTTTAGAAACCCCTATCAAAGGCTGCTTCAGCAAAAACAAAAACCTTAAAATGGAGAAGAGAAAAAGAAAACAAATAATACCAATTAGCTGCCTAGCAATTTAGATAAACTGAAGCCTACTACTTTAAAGTCAAAGAAGCTGCAACTGACCTAGTAGAATGAGCAAAAATACGCTGCAGCGAAAGCAGACCTGCCTCCAAAAAAATAAGCTTTGAAAAACAAAAGTGTTAACAAAAAGTCTAAAGATAAACAGCAGAAGTCTTCCGACCCTTCCTAGGATCATAAAGAAGAACAAACTAAAAGTTTGTCTAAATTCATAGTAAACACCAATAAAATATTCAAGTGCCTAAACAATATCGAAGTAAAGAAAAGATCTCCCTGAAGCATACCTAGAAAAGGGACACAAAGAAGGAACAACAATCTCTCAGACAATAAAAACAGCCTTATCGTGATGAAACATGAGATAAGAAGAATCACAAAAAAGAGCAGGTAACTCAAAATCGTCTAGCAGAAGAAATAGCAAAAATAAAATAACACTTTCCAAAAAAGTAAATAAATGACCAGTCGATGCCTGCAATATCCTTAAAGGGACATTATACACCCAAAAAAATATGGGCTATTTAAATAAAGCATTCAAATAAGATGAAGTTTGAAATTGACATGTATCATCAATTTTGCTGTTAAAGCCCCTATAAATGATTATAAAGTTTGTTGTCCTCTGACTGGATATGAATACGTACCTAATAGATACAAAGCAAGGCTTTTTCCTACACTCCCTAACTAGTGTGTTTACAGCCAGCCCCAGATCTAAACACAGGTCTGATCCTAGTCAGAGCCTTAACAAAGGACTGCACGTCTGGAAGCTTGTCCAATCTTCTGTGCAGGAATACCGACAAGGCTGATATCTGTCCCTTTAGGGAACTAGCAGATAGTTTTCTCCAGTCCATCCTGGAGAAAAGATAAAATTCTGGCAACCTTAACCTTATGCCAGGAAAAGCCACGCAGGCATCGACATGCAAGTCCTCCATACTTTATGACAGATATGATGAGTAACTGGTTTACGAGCTTGAATCAGAGCGTCGATAGCACGCTCGGAAAACCCTCACTTGGTTAAGAATAAACGTTCAATCTCCACGCAGTCAGCCTCAGAGAATCTAGATTTTGATGTACGAAGGGACCCTGTATATCCAATATGTAACAGCTTGTGGACTCTTGACACCTATATGAAAGAAACCAAAGAGAAATCTGCTAAACCAATTGCAGAAAATATCTAACCACTGATTGTGCCTAAACAGAAAAAAAAGCTTTGCACATGCAGTGAAGTACTGATGGAAAAGAAACAGAATTCTAGAACAGGCACACCTTCTGAAGTATATTCTACATGAATCCACCAACAATAAACACATTAGGATAGAATCTTAATGTCTCCTTGAAAAGACTGACTATGGGCATCGCTAAAAGACCATAAATAAAAAAGCCTGCACAAAAATAACAACCTGATAAGGGACAATAAGATCCCCTAAACACTGATTACTATCAACAATACTCCTAGAACCTTATATATAAATAAAAAAATAAAAAAAAGAGCTCCATCCTAAACAGAAAGACGACAACAAACGGTGAACATCTAAGAAAGCCAAACAGAGCAAACAAAGGTAATCCTAGTGGATAGAGTTGTGCCGGTATAGGTTCTAAAAACAAATTGCTTCCAATTTGAGACCAAGTACACTTATAATAAAGTTTAGTATTCTTAAGCCTAAAATAACAAAGAAAAGACCATTATTTATTGGCATAAAGATCTAGTTCAGCCCTGAGACAAAAACAATGACAACCAAAACAATGTCCTTCAGCCCTGGAAACAAAAGAAAGAAGCAGCCACCTTAAAAGGAGTCTCCATTTAAAACAAGCAGCCATAGCTGGATTAAAATGTACAATCTTCAGCTTCCACGCTTACTTAGATAATTCCTGCATCATGGGACTCTTCCCAAAGAGCTGCATCATGGGACTCTTCCCAAAGAGGTTCAGGTTAGCTGATCAATAAGGAGGAATCTGCTCCTTACGAAAAGAAAAACTCATAATGTCCTGAAAGACAAAGGAAAGAATCTGGAAGTCTAGTTTTACTTCATACTGAAATATATTAATTTCTGCAGTTATAAAACAGAATCAGTATACACAATACACCTGCATATACTATACAATATGCACAAATTCAGTATGAAATTTGGCCTGACTTATAGACAAGCACTATATAATTAGATTTACCGCAAATACTGATAAAAATCTGATCAGACACAAAGTGAAAACACATAGGCCCCTAGTTATCAAGCCGTCAACCTCAAATACGCTGGAATTCCGTAGCGTATTTGTGGCGAGGCCGATTCGCCTAAGTTATCAAGCCCTTTACACCGGCAAAAGTAGAATTTTGTGACGTAAGCTTCGATCCGCCGGACTCAGTCCGACACAGATCGATTCTTAAGTCACTCCAGATGTTCCGCACACAAGTTCGGCACAATCTGACTACTTTTGCTAGTTATCAAAAAACTAGCAGGTACGCTCAGCACTTTTCCGGCCCAGCGTACCTGGTTTTCAAACCGCCGCCCTGGAGGCGGCGGATCCCATAGGAATCAATGGGAATCTGACCATAGCGAAAGTTCATGTTCGCTGCTGCCCGACATCCCATTGATTCCTATGGGAGCTGTCTACACCTAACATGTACCCGGAGTCTAAACACCCCTAATATGCCCCCCCCTACACCGCCGCAACTAAAGAAATGTATTACCCCCATAAACTGCCGCTCCCGGAGCCCACCGCAAGCTACATTATACATATTAACCCCTAATCTGTCCCCCCCTACACCGCCGCAACTAAATAAAGTTATTAACCCCTAAACCGCCGCAACCTATAATAAATGTATTAACCCCTTAACCGCCGCTCCCGCACCCCGCCGCCACCTATATTAAACTTATTAACCCCTAATCTGCCCCCCTACACCGCCGCCACCTATAATACATTTATTAACCCCTATCATGCCCCCCCTACACCGCCGCAACCTATAATAAATGTATTAACCCCTATCCTGCCCCCCCTAAACCACCGCAACTATAATAAAATTATTAACCCCTAAACCTAAGTCTAACCCTAACCCTAACACCCCCCCTAACTTAAATATTAATTAAATAAATCTAAATATTATAACTCTTATTAACTAAATTAATCCTATTTAAAACTAAATACTTACCTTTAAAATAAACCCTAATATAAATTAAAATAAAATTATAAATAATTATATTGTAGCTATCTTAGGATTTATTTTTATTTTACAGGTAACTTTGTATTTATTTTAGCTAGTTAGAATAGTTATTAAATAGTTATTAACTATTTAATAACTACCTAGCTAAAAGAAATACAAAATTACCTGTAAAATAAATCCTAACCTAAGATACAATTAAACCTAACACTACACTATCATTAAATTAATTAAATAAATTAGCTACAAATAACTACAATTAAATAAACTAACTAAAGTACAAACAAAAAAAAAATAAGTTACAAAAAAAAATAAGTTACAAAAAAAAATTAATCACATATGTGAAATGATATACCTGCATTAGACATATACAACCTAATAAGAATTGTATAAAAAAAACAAAATTTATGCTTACCTGATAAATTCCTTTCTCCTGTAGTGTGATCAGTCCACGGGTCATTACTTCTGGGATATTAACTCCTCCCCAACAGGAAGTGCAAGAGGATTCACCCAGCAGAGCTGCTATATAGCTCCTCCCCTCTACGTCACACCCAGTCATTCGACCAAGAACCAACGAGAAAGGAGAAGCCAAAGGGTGCAGTGGTGACTGGAGTATAATTTAAAAATTTTTATAGACCTGCCATAAAAAACAGGGCGGGCCGTGGACTGACCACACTACAGGAGAAAGGAATTTATCAGGTAAGCATAAATTTTGTTTTCTCCTGTTAAGTGTGGTCAGTCCACGGGTCATCATTACTTCTGGGATACCAATACCAAAGCTAAAGTACACGGATGACGGGAGGGACAGGCAGGCTCTTTATACGGAAAGAACCACTGCCTGAAGAACCTTTCTCCCAAAAAACAGCCTCCGAAGAAGCAAAAGTGTCAAATTTGTAAAATTTGGAAAAAGTATGAAGAGAAGACCAAGTTGCAGCCTTGCAAATCTGTTCAACAGAAGCCTCATTCTTAAAGGCCCAAGTGGAAGCCACAGCTCTAGTAGAATGTGCTGTAATTCTTTCAGGAGGCTGCTGTCCAGCAGTCTCATAGGCTAACCGTATTATGCTACGAAGCCAAAAAGAGAGAGAGGTAGCCAAAGCTTTTTGACCTCTCCTCTGACCAGAATAAACGACAAACAGGGAAGACGTTTGTCGAAAATCCTTAGTTGCCTGTAGATAAAATTTCAGGGCACGGACTACATCTAGATTGTGTAGCAGACGTTCCTTCTTCGAAGAAGGATTAGGACACAAAGATGGAACAACAATCTCTTGATTGATATTCCTGTTAGTGACCACCTTAGGTAGGAACCCAGGTTTAGTACGCAGAACTACCTTGTCTGAATGAAAAATCAGATAAGGAGAATCACAATGTAAGGCAGATAACTCAGAGACTCTTCGAGCCGAGGAAATCGCCATTAAAAACAGAACTTTCCAAGATAACAGCTTGATATCAATGGAATGAAGGGGTTCAAACGGAACACCCTGTAAAACATTAAGAACTAAGTTCAAACTCCATGGTGGAGCAACAGTTTTAAACACAGGCTTGATCCTAGCTAAAGCCTGACAAAAAGCTTGAACGTCCGGAACTTCTGACAGACGTTTGTGTAAAAGAATGGACAGAGCTGAAATCTGTCCCTTTAAGGAACTAGCGGATAAACCCTTTTCTAAACCTTCTTGTAGAAAAGACAATATCCTCGGAATCCTAACCTTACTCCATGAGTAACTCTTGGATTCGCACCAATATAAGTATTTGCGCCATATCTTATGGTAAATCTTTCTGGTAACAGGCTTCCTAGCCTGTATTAAGGTATCAATAACTGACTCAGAAAAACCACGTTTTGATAAAATCAAGCGTTCAATTTCCAAGCAGTCAGCTTCAGAGAAATTAGATTTTGATGTTTGAAGGGACCCTGGATCAGAAGGTCCTGTTTCAGAGGTAGAGACCAAGGTGGACAGGATGACATGTCCACTAGATCTGCATACCAAGTCCTGCGTGGCCATGCAGGCGCTATTAGAATCACTGATGCTCTCTCCTGTTTGATTCTGGCAATCAATCGAGGAAGCATCGGAAAGGGTGGAAACACATAAGCCATCCCGAAGGTCCAAGGTGCTGTCAAAGCATCTATCAGAACCGCTCCCGGATCCCTGGATCTGGACCCGTAACGAGGAAGCTTGGCGTTCTGTCGAGACGCCATGAGATCTATCTCTGGTTTGCCCCAACGTCGAAGTATTTGGGCAAAGACCTCCGGATGAAGTTCCCACTCCCCCGGATGAAAAGTCTGATGACTTAGGAAATCCGCCTCCCAGTTCTCCACTCCCGGGATGTGGATTGCTGACAGGTGGCAAGAGTGAGACTCTGCCCAGCGAATTATCTTTGATACTTCCATCATTGCTAGGGAGCTTCTTGTCCCTCCCTGATGGTTGATGTAAGCTACAGTCGTGATGTTGTCCGACTGAAACCTGATGAACCCCCGAGTTGTTAACTGGGGCCAAGCCAGAAGGGCATTGAGAACTGCTCTCAATTCCAGAATGTTTATTGGCAGGAGACTCTCCTCCTGATTCCATTGTCCCTGAGCCTTCAGAGAATTCCAGACAGCGCCCCAACCTAGTAGGCTGGCGTCTGTTGTTACAATTGTCCAGGCCGGCCTGCTGAATGGCATCCCCCTGGACAGATGTGGCCGAGAAAGCCACCATAGAAGAGAATTTCTGGTCTCTTGATCCAGATTCAGAGTAGGGGACAAGTCTGAGTAATCCCCATTCCACTTAGCATGCACAATTGCAGCGGTCTGAGATGTAGGCGTGCAAAGGGTACTATGTCCATTGCCGCTACCATTAAGCCGATCACCTCCATGCATTGAGCTACTGACGGGTGTTGAATGGAATGAAGGACACGGCATGCATTTTGAAGCTTTGTTAACCTGTCAGGTAAATCTTCATTTCTACAGAATCTATAAGAGTCCCCAAGAAGGGAACTCTTGTGAGTGGAAAGAGAGAACTCTTCTTTTCGTTCACCTTCCATCCATGCGACCTTAGAAATGCCAGTACTAACTCTGTATGAGACTTGGCAGTTTGAAAGCTTGAAGCTTGTATCAGAATGTCGTCTAGGTACGGAGCTACCGAAATTCCTCGCGGTCTTAGTACCGCCAGAAGAGCACCCAGAACCTTCGTGAAGATTCTTGGAGCCGTAGCCAATCCGAATGGAAGAGCTACAAACTGGTAATGCCTGTCTAGGAAGGCAAACCTTAGATACCGGTAATGATCTTTGTGAATCGGTATGTGAAGGTAAGCATCCTTTAAATCCACTGTGGTCACGTACTGACCCTTTTGGATCATGGGTAAGATTGTCCGAATAGTTTCCATTTTGAACGATGGAACTCTTAGGAATTTGTTTAGGATTTTTAAATCCAGGATTGGCCTGAAAGTTCCCTCTTTTTTGGGAACCACAAACAGATTTGAGTAAAACCCTTGTCCTTGTTCCGACCGCGGAACCGGATGGATCACTCCCATTAGTAAAAGATCTTGTACACAGCGTAGAAACGCCTCTTTCTTTATTTGGTTTGTTGACAACCTTGACAGATGAAATCTCCCTTTTGGGGGAGAGGATTTGAAGTCCAGAAGGTATCCCTGAGATATGATCTCTAACGCCCAGGGATCCTGGACATCTCTTGCCCAAGCCTGGGCGAAGAGAGAAAGTCTGCCCCCCACTAGATCCGTTCCCGGATCGGGGGCCCTCAATTCATGCTGTCTTAGGGGCAGCAGCAGGTTTCCTGGCCTGCTTGCCCTTGTTCCAGGACTGGTTAGGTCTCCAGCCTTGTCTGTAGCGAGCAACAGCTCCTTCCTGTTTTGGTGCAGAGGAAGTTGATGCTGCTCCTGCTTTGAAATTCCGAAAGGAACGAAAATTAGACTGTCTAGCCTTAGGTTTGGCTTTGTCTTGAGGCAGGGCATGGCCCTTACCTCCTGTAATGTCAGCGATAATTTCTTTCAACCCGGGCCCGAATAAGGTCTGCCCTTTGAAAGGTATGTTAAGTAATTTAGATTTAGAAGTAACGTCAGCTGACCAGGATTTTAGCCACAGTGCTCTGCGTGCCTGAATGGCGAATCCGGAATTCTTGGCCGTAAGTTTAGTTAAATGTACTACGGCATCCGAAATAAATGAATTAGCTAGCTTAAGTGTCTTAAGCTTGTTTGAAATCTCATCTATAGTTATTGAGTCAAGAGTCTCTTCCAGGGACTCGGACCAAAAAGCGGCCGCGGCGGTGACAGACGCAATACATGCAAGGGGTTGCAATATAAAACCTTGTTGAACAAACATTTTCTTAAGGTAACCCTCTAATTTTTTATCCATTGGATCTGAAAAGGCACAGCTATCCTCCACCGGGATAGTGGTACGCTTAGCCAGAGTAGAAACCGCTCCCTCCACCTTAGGGACCGTCTGCCATAAGTCCCGTGTGGTGGCGTCTATTGGAAACATTTTTCTAAACACAGGAGGGGGGGAAAAGGGTACACCGGGCCTATCCCACTCCTTAGCAATTATCTCTGTAAGCCTCTTAGGTATAGGAAATACGTCAGTACTCGCCGGTACCGCATAGTATCTATCCAGCCTACATAATTTCTCTGGGATTGCAATGGTGTTACAATCATTTAGAGCTGCTAAAACCTCCCCTAACAGTACACGGAGGTTTTCGAGTTTAAACTTAAAATTAGAAATGTCTGAATCCATTCTATTGGGATCAGAACCGTCACCTGCTGATTGAAGCTCTCCGTCCTCATGTTCAGCATACTGTGACGCAGTATCAGACATGGCCCTATTATCAACAGCGCACTCTGTTCTCACCCCAGAGTGATCACGCTTACCTCTTAGTTCTGGTAATTTAGCCAAAACTTCAGTCATAACATTGGCCATATCCTGTAAAGTGATTTGTAATGGCCTCCCTGATGTACTCGGCGCTACAATATCACGCACCTCCCGAGCGGGAGATGCAGGTACTGACACGTGAGGCGAGTTAGTCGGCATAACTCTCCCCTCGTTGTTTGGTGAAATATGTTCAATTTGTACAGATTGACTTTTATTTAAAGTAGCATCAATGCAATTAGTATATAAATTTCTATTGGGCTCCACTTTGGCTTTAGCACATATAGCACAGAGATATTCCTCTGAGTCAGACATGTTAAACTACAGCAATTAAACTAGCAACTTGGAAATACTTTTCAAAGTAATTTACAAATAATATGAAAACGTACTGTGCCTTTAAGAAGCACAGAAAAAGGTTATGACAGTTGAGAACTAACTATAACATCAATCTTTTACGGTAAATACACAATTTTAGCAAAGGATTGCCCCCATTAGCAATGGATAACTAACCCTGATAGCAGAAAAAAAAATACAGAAATAAACGTTTTTTATCACAGTCAGCTACAACCTCACAGCTCTGCTGTGAGTGATTACCTCCCTCAAAATAAGTTTTGAAGACCCCTGAGCTCTGTAGAGACGAACCGGATCATGCAGGGAAGACAAGAGACTTCTGACTGAATTTGATGCGTAGCAAAAGTGCCAAAATAGGCCCCTCCCCCTCACACACAACAGTGAGGGAGATCAGTAAACTGTCTTAAATTAAATAAAACGACTGCCAAGTGGAAAAAAAAAAAAACAGTGCCCAAAACATTTTTTCACCCAGTACCTCAGAAAATTAAACGATTTAACATGCCAGCAAAAACGTTTATCATCAAATAAATGAAATGACATTAGAAAGCCTGTTGCTAGTCACTGCAAATTAGGCTAAAGTCTTATGCATACAGTATTATCCCAGTGAAGTGCCATTCCCCAGAATACTGAAGTGTAAAATATACATACATGACAGCCTGATACCAGTTGCTACTACTGCATTTAAGGCTGAGATTACATTAAATCGGTATGGCAGAATTTTCTCAGTCAAATTCCATTGTCAGAAAATAATATGCTGCTACATACCTCTTTGCAGATTAACCTGCCCGCTGTCCCCTGATCTGAAGTTTACCTCTCCTCAGATGGCCGAGAACAGCAATATGATCTTAACTATGCCGGCTAAAATCATACAAAAAACTCAGGTAGATTCTTCTTCAAACTCTACCAGAGAAGGAACAACACACTCCGGTGCTGTTATAAAATAACAAACTTTTGATTGAAGGTATAAAACTAAGTATAATCACCACAGTCCTCTCACACATCCTATCTATTAGTTGGGTGCAAGAGAATGACTGGGTGTGACGTAGAGGGGAGGAGCTATATAGCAGCTCTGCTGGGTGAATCCTCTTGCACTTCCTGTTGGGGAGGAGTTAATATCCCAGAAGTAATGATGACCCGTGGACTGACCACACTTAACAGGAGAAAAATTCCTTATAGGAAGGAAAAGATTATGGCTGATTGCAGTACAAACAACAGTGGGGACAGTTTTTGTTCAATAATACAGTGTGAAAACAGTATACAGATAATGAAAAAACAAGCAGAGCCTTGTATAAATGCTCTAACACTCTTTAAGCTTAGTGTTAAATACAATTAAAAAAACAAATAAAAAAACGGACTGCCGCCTGAAAATGTTAAATAAAGACCCCTGGCAACACTTTGTATGCATACTCACCCCTTTTCTAGCAAACAAATCCATAGTTAGAAGAATTTAAACTGGATGAATTACAAAACCAGAACACTGCTCATCTAGACTGTTAGTATACCTCAGGAAATTCAAAAGATACGGGGAAGATGAGGGGGGGGAGTGATGGAAAAAAGAAAATGGCAAAATAACCAAACATTTTCTGTACTGAGCAAAATAAGCATTAAGACACCATAAAAAATATAAATTATGTTTACCTGATAATTTAATTTCCATCGTGGGGAGGAGAGTCCACGGTTTTATTCATTACTTTTGGGAATTAAAGTGAAGGTAAAGTCAAACGCCTTATTACAAATAATTAGAGATATGATGGCAAATAAATGTAACTTTCATTCATCATTTTTTTATAAAACATAAATTACCTGTGATATCTAATCTTTTTCTTATCTAATCGGCTTTCCGAAAAACAACCGTACATTTTTTTTTTCTAAATTACTATCGCGTGCTTGAGAGATCCAATTGATTTTCTGGCCGTTAGGCGGCCGTCAAATTTCGTCATAAACATTGCGGTTTACATGCGCATGCGTGACAATTTCTCCTCCTCAATTTGCAAGCGCGTGCGTCTTCGTTTCGCGCATGCGCGATTGCAAAATTCTCTTTGTTGTCAGATATAGTATTGAATGAATCGCGCAACTCATTCAATACTATGTTGCCAAGTTTTTTCGCATGCGCAGTAGAGCCAAACAGACCGGATTAACGCCTGCGCAAAGATCACTGTCCATAAACGATGCACATGCACGGTTAATCCGTGCTCGATGTGCACGAGTATGCGAAACACGTATAGAGCGGGTGGGACCGCTCTATACGTCAGAGTGTCATAAACCAGGAAATGGAGCGTGGGAGGAGATTATTCAAGGAACGGTAGTAAAAATAATGTTATAAATAGAACAACATAGATAATTTTTTATTAAAAAATAACCTAGCGACTGCATTTGGGGTATTAACAGGAACATAAAAACGATTGCTGGTTAAAACAACTTTACCTTCACTTTAAGAACCTGGCCACCAGGAGGAGTCAAAGACACCCCAGCCAAAGGCTTAAAGACCTCCCCCACTTCCTTCATCCCCCAGTCATTCTGCCGAGGGAACAAGGAGCAGTAGGAGAAATATAATTGTATAAATGGTGCAAGAAGAACAAAAAACTAAATTTAGGTCCGCCCACCGGAGCAACGAGCGGGAGCCGTGGACTCTCCTCCCCATGATGGAAATGAAATTATCAGGTAAGCATAATTTATATTTTCCATCTAAAGGGGAGGAGAGTCCACGGCTTCATTCATTACTTTTGGGAACAAATACCCAAGCTCTAGAGGACACTGAATGAAAACGGGAGGGCAAGAGGCGGACCCTAATCTGAGGGTTTCACAGCATGTAAAACTTCTCTTTCAAAAACTGCTTCCACCGAAGCAAAAATGTCAAACTTGTAAAACTTTGTAAAGGTATGTAAGGAGGACCAGGTAGCCGCCTTATATTCTTGAAGGCCCACGAAGAAGCCACAGCTCTAGTCGAATGGGCCGTGATCCTTTGAGGCGGCTTATGTCCCGCTGTCTCGTAGGCTAAGCAAATCATGCTCCTCAACCAAAAGGACAAAGAAGTTGCAGAGGCTTTCTGCCCTCTGCGCTTCCCAGAATACACCACAAAAAGAGATGTAGTCTATCTGAAATACTTCGTAGCCTGAAGATAGAACTTCAAAGCTCGAACCACATCCAAATTGTGAAGTAACCTCTCCTTAAGAGAAGAGGGGTTAGGACACATAGATGGAACAACGATTTCCTGATAAATGTTACAGTTCCGAATCTTCCGACACTTCTCTGCCAACCTCCTGTGACGAAAGGCAAAGAAAGCCATGGACTCTCCTCCCCTTTAGATGGAAAACACATTCCCTACAAAACAAGAGAGTGCACAACTAAACTGTTGACTGCAAAAAATGCCAGCAGATATCTTAAAAGGGCCAAACATCTATTACAGAAAGGTGCTAAAAAAATCCCCCCAGAGCTGCCAGAGGGTTAATAAAGCCATTCAGTATAGTCTGTAATGTCTTAAAACAATATAAAGAATGCAGGAACCTGCAAAATAGGCGGAAAAAAGAGTGTCAGGAGCTAGTCCCCTTGCTATGTTGTACCAGACTGAGTACCTACAAATAGCCTCTGGGTAGTGTGTGTGATAAGGTAAAGCACTTACCTGCAAAAACACCCCTCCACCAGCTTACCAGGCATTCAGAAGCAGCAGTATCCAGTAGAGAGTCCATCCAGTGCAGTAAGTATCGCAGAGTAAATCTTCTAGGAAATACCAGAATCCCACAGTAGAAGGCTGCAGGACAAGTCCCTTTGACGTCTGAGGACAGACATCCCATAGAAAATACCTTTACTGCTTGTTTGAAAGTGAAAGAGAAAGAGAAGGCAAATGCTTCAAAAACTGCAGCCTTGGAAAAAAAATTATGGCAGGAATCACAACAGCAGCACTATTCAATAAACACCCACAAACAAGCAGCAAACAGCCAAACCAGTAGCATATCAGCAGAGGTTATGGAAATAGGAGTATATTGCAGATCCATAAAGGGAGGCAGAAAACACGTCCCTGCGACCGATCACAGAGGGTTAACAAAAGATTTCCCATGAAATTAAACCATAGAATCATAAACCATACCCCAAATACATCCCTCTGACAAGCACTGTACTCTGAGGGGAAGCTGGGCCTCAACAGACTGAAAACCCTTTTCTCTCAAGATCACATGCACATCTTTATTCTTCAACCACCTCCAGCAGAGGAAAAGTAAAGACAGATATGTGTGAGGAGTTTAATAGAGCTTTTGGGGTTTGGGACTCTGTCTCCTCCTAGTGGTAGAGAAGGGTAATTCCCATGAGTAATGGAACATGGACTCTCACCACCTTTATGAACTTTATTGATATTTATTGATATGGTATTATAAGAGGAACTGACTATTTTATATCTGAATATTTAAATATGTTATTTATATCTGTTTAATATTGTCTTATAACATGGTGTGTAGATAATTCATAGATTAAAGGGTCTTTTAAAATCAAATTTCTTTGTTTTATTTAATTTTTGGTTAAATTTATTATTTTATTTTACTTATTTTGATATTTAATAGAGACTGGAAAAGTAGCCTGATTTGCTAATTAAAAGGAGAAGAAAAAAAAAGAAGTAGAGAAGGGGAAAGGATAAAGGGGAACCTCATATTGGAGTTTTTGCCATCTCGTCTTTGAAACACATTGTTTATAAAATAAGGACATACAGTTAGAGGGATGAAGAGGAGGGGGGTTACTGGAAGAGAGACCTGGCTTTAGAATGGAAGCTACATAACTGCATATGTAGATTCAGTCATGGCAACATTAACTGAAGAAAAAACATAATTTATGTAAGAACTTATCTGATAAATTCATTTATTTCATATTAGCAAGAGTCCATGAGCTAGTGACGTATGGGATATACATTCCTACCAGGAGGGGCAAAGTTTCCCAAACCTCAAAATGCCTATAAATACACCCCTCACCACACCCACAAATCAGTTTAACGAATAGCCAAGAAGTGGGGTGATAAGAAAAAAGTGCGAAAGCATAAAAAATAAGGAATTGGAATAATTGTGCTTTATACAAAAAAATCATAACCACCACAAAAAAGGGTGGGCCTCATGGACTCTTGCTAATATGAAAGAAATGAATTTATCAGGTAAGTTCTTACATAAATTATGTTTTCTTTCATGTAATTAGCAAGAGTCCATGAGCTAGTGACGTATGGGATAATAAATACCCAAGATGTGGAACTTCCACGCAAGAGTCACTAGAGAGGGAGGGATAAAATAAGACAGCCAATTCCGCTGAAAAAATAATCCACACCCCAAAATAAAGTTTTAATCTTATAATGAAAAAAACTGAAATTATAAGCAGAATAATCAAACTGAAACAGCTGCCTGAAGTACTTTTCTACCAAAAACTGCTTCAGAAGAAGAAAACACATCAAAATGGTAGAATTTAGTAAAAGTATGCAAAGACGACCAAGTGGCTGCTTTGCAAATCTGATCAACCGAAGCTTCATTCCTAAACGCCCAGGAAGTAGAAACTGACCTAGTAGAATGAGCTGTAATCCTTTGAGGCGGAGTGTTACCCGACTCGACATAAGCATGATGAATCAAAGATTTTAACCAAGATGCCAAAGAAATGGCAGAGGCCTTCTGACCTTTCCTGGAACCGGAAAAGATAACAAATAGACTAGAAGTCTTTCGGAAATCTTTAGTAGCTTCAACATAATATTTCAAAGCTCTAACTACATCCAAAGAATGCAACGATCTTTCCTTAGAATTCTTAGGATTAGGACACAATGAAGGAACCACAATTTCTCTACTAATGTTGTTAGAGTTCACAACTTTAGGTAAAAATTTAAATGAAGTCTGCAACACCGCCTTATCCTGATGAAAAATCAGAAAAGGAGATTCACAAGAAAGAGCAGATAACTCTGAAACTCTTTTAGCAGAAGAGATGGCCAAAAGGAACAGAACTTTCCAAGAAAGTAATTTAATGTCCAGAGAATGCATAGGTTCAAACGGAGGAGCTTGTAAAGCCCCCAGAACCAAATTCAAACTCCAAGGAGGAGAGATTGACTTAATGACAGGTTTTATACGAACCAAAGCCTGTACAAAACAATGAATATCAAGAAGATTAGTAATCTTTCTGTGAAACAACACAGAAAGAGCAGAAATTTGTCCTTTCAAAGAACTTGCAGACAAACCTTTATCCAGACCATCCTGAAGAAATTGTAAAATTCTAGGAATTCTAAAAGAATGCCAGGAAAATTGATGAGAAGAGCACCAAGAAATGTAAGTCTTCCAGACTCGATAATATATCTTCCTAGACACAGATTTACGAGCCTGTAACATAGTATTAATTACGGAGTCAGAGAAACCTCTATGACTGAGAATAAAGCGTTCAATCTCCATACCTTCAAATTTAATGATTTGAGATCCTGATGGAAAAAAGGACCTTGAGATAGAAGGTCTGGTCTTAACGGAAGAGTCGAAGGTTGGCAAGTAGCCATCCGAACAAGATCCGCATACCAAAACCTGTGAGGCCATGCTGGAGCCACCAGCAGAACAAACGAACGCTCTTTTAGAATCTTGGAGATCACTCTTGGAAGAAGAACCAGAGGCGGAAAGATATAGGCAGGATGATACTTCCAAGGAAGTGACAATGCATCCACTGCCTCCGCCTGAGGATCCATGGATCTGGACAGATACCTGGGAAGTTTCTTGTTTAGATGAGAAGCCATCAGATCAATTTCTGGAACACCCCAGATTTGAACAATCTGAAGAAACACCTCTGGGTGAAGAGACCATTCGCCCGGATGTAACGTCTGGCGACTGAGATAATCCGCTTCCCAATTGTCTACACCTGGGATGTGAACCGCAGAAATTAGACAGGAGCTGGATTCCGCCCAAGCAAGTATCCGAGATACTTCTGTCATAGCCAGAAGACTGTGAGTCCCCCCTTGATGATTGACATAAGCCACGGTTGTGACATTGTCCGTCTGAAAACAAATGAACGATTCTCTCTTCAGAAGAGGCCACGACTGAAGAGCTCTGAAAATCGCACGGAGTTCCAAAATGTTGATGGGTAATCTCGCCTCCTGAGATTCCCAAACCCCCTGCGCTGTCAGAGACCCCCACACAGCTCCCCAACCTGTCAGACTCGCATCTGTTGAGATCACAGTCCAGGTTGGAAGAACAAAAGAAGCCCCTTGAACTAAACGATGGTGATCTGTCCACCACGTCAGAGAGTGTCGTACAATCGGATTTAAAGATATTAACTGTGATATCTTTGTATAATCCCTGCACCACTGGTTCAGCATACAAAGCTGAAGAGGTCGCATGTGAAAACGAGCAAAGGGGATCGCGTCCGATGCAGCAGTCATAAGACCTAGAATTTCCATGCATAAGGCTACCGAAGGGAATGATTGAGACTGAAGGTTTAGACAAGCTGAAACCAATTTCAGACGTCTCTTGTCTGTCAGAGACAAAGTCATGGACACTGAATCTATTTGGAAACCTAAAAAGGTTACCCTTGTCTGAGGAATCAATGAACTCTTTGGTAAATTGATCCTCCAACCATGTTCTTGAAGAAATGACAAGTCGATTCGTATGAAATTCTGCTAAATGTGAAGACTGAGCAAGTACCAAGATATCGTCCAAATAAGGAAATACCACAATACCCTGTTCTCTGATTACAGATAGCAGGGCACCGAGAACCTTTGAAAAAATCCTTGGAGCTGTTGCTAGGCCGAACGGCAGAGCCACAAATTGGTAATGCTTGTCTAGAAAAACAGAATTTATGTTTACCTGATAAATTACTTTCTCCAACGGTGTGTCCGGTCCACGGCGTCATCCTTACTTGTGGGATATTCTCTTCCCCAACAGGAAATGTCAAAGAGCCCAGCAAAGCTGGTCACATGATCCCTCCTAGGCTCCGCCTACCCCAGTCATTCGACCGACGTTAAGGAGGAATATTTGCATAGGAGAAACCATATGGTACCGTGGTGACTGTAGTTAAAGAAAATAAATTATCAGACCTGATTAAAAAAACCAGGGCGGGCCGTGGACCGGACACACCGTTGGAGAAAGTAATTTATCAGGTAAACATAAATTCTGTTTTCTCCAACATAGGTGTGTCCGGTCCACGGCGTCATCCTTACTTGTGGGAACCAATACCAAAGCTTTAGGACACGGATGAAGGGAGGGAGCAAATCAGGTCACCTAAATGGAAGGCACCACGGCTTGCAAAACCTTTCTCCCAAAAATAGCCTCAGAAGAAGCAAAAGTATCAAACTTGTAAAATTTGGTAAAAGTGTGCAGTGAAGACCAAGTCGCTGCCCTACATATCTGATCAACAGAAGCCTCGTTCTTGAAGGCCCATGTGGAAGCCACAGCCCTAGTGGAATGAGCCGTGATTCTTTCGGGAGGCTGCCGTCCGGCAGTCTCGTAAGCCAATCTGATGATGCTTTTAATCCAAAAAGAGAGAGAGGTAGAAGTTGCTTTTTGACCTCTCCTTTTACCGGAATAAACAACAAACAAGGAAGATGTTTGTCTAAAATCCTTTGTAGCATCTAAATAGAATTTTAGAGCGCGAACAACATCCAGATTGTGCAACAAACGTTCCTTCTTTGACACTGGTTTCGGACACAGAGAAGGTACGATAATCTCCTGGTTAATGTTTTTGTTAGAAACAACTTTTGGAAGAAAACCAGGTTTAGTACGTAAAACCACCTTATCTGCATGGAACACCAGATAAGGAGGAGAACACTGCAGAGCAGATAATTCTGAAACTCTTCTAGCAGAAGAAATCGCAACTAAAAACAAAACTTTCCAAGATAATAACTTAATATCAACGGAATGTAGGGGTTCAAACGGAACCCCCTGAAGAACTGAAAGAACTAAGTTGAGACTCCAAGGAGGAGTCAAAGGTTTGTAAACAGGCTTAATTCTAACCAGAGCCTGAACAAAGGCTTGCACATCTGGCACAGCTGCCAGCTTTTTGTGAAGTAACACAGACAAGGCAGAAATCTGTCCCTTCAGGGAACTAGCCGATAATCCTTTTTCCAATCCTTCTTGAAGGAAGGATAGAATCTTAGGAATCTTAACCTTGTCCCAAGGGAATCCTTTAGATTCACACCAACAGATATATTTTTTCCAAATTTTGTGGTAAATCTTTCTAGTTACAGGCTTTCTGGCCTGAACAAGAGTATCGATAACAGAATCTGAGAACCCTCGCTTCGATAAGATCAAGCGTTCAATCTCCAAGCAGTCAGCTGGAGTGAAACCAGATTCGGATGTTCGAACGGACCCTGAACAAGAAGGTCTCGTCTCAAAGGTAGCTTCCAAGGTGGAGCCGATGACATATTCACCAGATCTGCATACCAAGTCCTGCGTGGCCACGCAGGAGCTATCAAGATCACCGACGCCCTCTCCTGATTGATCCTGGCTACCAGCCTGGGGATGAGAGGAAACGGCGGGAACACATAAGCTAGTTTGAAGGTCCAAGGTGCTACTAGTGCATCCACTAGAGCCGCCTTGGGATCCCTGGATCTGGACCCGTAGCAAGGAACTTTGAAGTTCTGACGAGAGGCCATCAGATCCATGTCTGGAATGCCCCACAGCTGAGTGACTTGGGCAAAGATTTCCGGATGGAGTTCCCACTCCCCCGGATGCAATGTCTGACGACTCAGAAAATCCGCTTCCCAATTTTCCACTCCTGGGATGTGGATAGCAGACAGGTGGCAGGAGTGAGACTCCGCCCATAGAATGATTTTGGTCACTTCTTCCATCGCTAGGGAACTCCTTGTTCCCCCCTGATGGTTGATGTACGCAACAGTTGTCATGTTGTCTGATTGAAACCGTATGAACTTGGCCCTCGCTAGCTGAGGCCAAGCCTTGAGAGCATTGAATATCGCTCTCAGTTCCAGAATATTTATCGGTAGAAGAGATTCTTCCCGAGACCAAAGACCCTGAGCTTTCAGGGATCCCCAGACCGCGCCCCAGCCCATCAGACTGGCGTCGGTCGTGACGATGACCCACTCCGGTCTGCGGAATGTCATCCCTTGTGACAGGTTGTCCAGGGACAGCCACCAACGGAGTGAGTCTCTGGTCCTCTGATTTACTTGTATCTTCGGAGACAAGTCTGTATAGTCCCCATTCCACTGACTGAGCATGCACAGTTGTAATGGTCTTAGATGAATGCGCGCAAAAGGAACTATGTCCATTGCCGCTACCATCAAACCGATCACTTCCATGCACTGCGCTATGGAAGGAAGAGGAACGGAATGAAGTATCCGACAAGAGTCTAGAAGTTTTGTTTTTCTGGCCTCTGTCAGAAAAATCCTCATTTCTAAGGAGTCTATTATTGTTCCCAAGAAGGGAACCCTTGTTGACGGAGATAGAGAACTCTTTTCCACGTTCACTTTCCATCCGTGAGATCTGAGAAAGGCCAGGACAATGTCCGTGTGAGCCTTTGCTTGAGGAAGGGACGACGCTTGAATCAGAATGTCGTCCAAGTAAGGTACTACAGCAATGCCCCTTGGTCTTAGCACAGCTAGAAGGGACCCTAGTACCTTTGTGAAAATCCTTGGAGCAGTGGCTAATCCGAAAGGAAGCGCCACGAACTGGTAATGCTTGTCCAGGAATGCGAACCTTAGGAACCGATGATGTTCCTTGTGGATAGGAATATGTAGATACGCATCCTTTAAATCCACTGTGGTCATGAATTGACCTTCCTGGATGGAAGGAAGAATAGTTCGAATGGTTTCCATCTTGAACGATGGAACCTTGAGAAACTTGTTTAAGATCTTGAGATCTAAGATTGGTCTGAACGTTCCCTCTTTTTTGGGAACTATGAACAGATTGGAGTAGAACCCCATCCCTTGTTCTCTTAATGGAACAGGATGAATCACTCCCATTCTTAACAGGTCTTCTACACAATGTAAGAATGCCTGTCGTTTTATGTGGTCTGAAGACAACTGAGACCTGTGGAACCTCCCCCTTGGGGGAAGTCCCTTGAATTCCAGAAGATAACCTTGGGAGACTATTTCTAGCGCCCAAGGATCCAGAACATCTCTTGCCCAAGCCTGAGCGAAGAGAGAGAGTCTGCCCCCCACCAGATCCGGTCCCGGATCGGGGGCCAACATTTCATGCTGTCTTGGTAGCAGTGGCAGGTTTCTTGGCCTGCTTTCCCTTGTTCCAGCCTTGCATTGGTCTCCAAGCTGGCTTGGCTTGAGAAGTATTACCCTCTTGCTTAGAGGACGTAGCACCTTGGACTGGTCCGTTTCTACGAAAGGGACGAAAATTAGGTTTATTTTTTGCCTTGAAAGGCCGATCCTGAGGAAGGGCGTGGCCCTTACCCCCAGTGATATCAGAGATAATCTCTTTCAAGTCAGGGCCAAACAGCGTTTTCCCCTTGAAAGGAATGTTAAGTAGCTTGTTCTTGGAAGACGCATCAGCCGACCAAGATTTCAACCAAAGCGCTCTGCACGCCACAATAGCAAACCCAGAATTCTTAGCCGCTAACCTAGCCAATTGCAAAGTGGCGTCTAGGGTGAAAGAATTAGCCAATTTGAGAGCATTGATTCTGTCCATAATCTCCTCATAAGGAGGAGAATCACTATCAACCGCCTTTATCAGCTCATCGAACCAGAAACATGCGGCTGTAGCGACAGGGACAATGCATAAAATTGGTTGTAGAAGGTAACCCTGCTGAACAAACATCTTTTTAAGCAAACCTTCTAATTTTTTATCCATAGGATCTTTGAAAGCACAACTATCCTCTATGGGTATAGTGGTGCGTTTGTTTAAAGTGGAAACCGCTCCCTCGACCTTGGGGACTGTCTGCCATAAGTCCTTTCTGGGGTCGACCATAGGAAACAATTTTTTAAATATGGGGGGAGAGACGAAAGGAATACCGGGCCTTTCCCATTCTTTATTAACAATGTCCGCCACCCGCTTGGGTATAGGAAAAGCTTCTGGGAGCCCCGGCACCTCTAGGAACTTGTCCATTTTACATAGTTTCTCTGGGATGACCAACTTGTCACAATCATCCAGAGTGGATAATACCTCCTTAAGCAGAATGCGGAGATGTTCCAACTTAAATTTAAATGTAATCACATCAGGTTCAGCTTGTTGAGAAATGTTCCCTGAATCAGTAATTTCTCCCTCAGACAAAACCTCCCTGGCCCCATCAGACTGGGTTAGGGGCCCTTCAGAAATATTATTATCAGCGTCGTCATGCTCTTCAGTATCTAAAACAGAGCAGTCGCGCTTACGCTGATAAGTGTTCATTTTGGCTAAAATGTTTTTGACAGAATTATCCATTACAGCCGTTAATTGTTGCATAGTAAGGAGTATTGGCGCGCTAGATGTACTAGGGGCCTCCTGAGTGGGCAAGACTCGTGTAGACGAAGGAGGGAATGATGCAGTACCATGCTTACTCCCCTCACTTGAGGAATCATCTTGGGCATCATTGTCATTGTCACATAAATCACATTTATTTAAATGAATAGGAATTCTGGCTTCCCCACATTCAGAACACAGTCTATCTGGTAGTTCAGACATGTTAAACAGGCATAAACTTGATAACAAGGTACAAAAAACGTTTTAAAATAAAACCGTTACTGTCACTTTAAATTTTAAACTGAACACACTTTATTACTGCAATTGCGAAAAAACATGAAGGAATTGTTCAAAATTCACCAAATTTTCACCACAGTGTCTTAAAGCCTTAAAAGTATTGCACACCAAATTTGGAAGCTTTAACCCTTAAAATAACGGAACCGGAGCCGTTTTGAACTTTAACCCCTTTACAGTCCCTGGTATCTGCTTTGCTGAGACCCAACCAAGCCCAAAGGGGAATACGATACCAAATGACGCCTTCAGAAAGTCTTTTCTAAGTATCAGAGCTCCTCTCACATGCGACTGCATGCCATGCCTCTCAAAAACAAGTGCGCAACACCGGCGCGAAAATGAGGCTCTGCCTATGCTTTGGGAAAGCCCCTAAAGAATAAGGTGTCTAAAACAGTGCCTGCCGATATTATTATATCAGAATACCCAGATAAAATGATTCCTCAAGGCTAAATATGTATTTAATAATGAATCGATTTAGCCCAGAAAAAGTCTACAGTCTTAATAAGCCCTTGTGAAGCCCTTATTTACGATCGTAATAAACATGGCTTACCGGATCCCATAGGGAAAATGACAGCTTCCAGCATTACATCGTCTTGTTAGAATGTGTCATACCTCAAGCAGCAAGAGACTGCTCACTGTTCCCCCAACTGAAGTTAATTGCTCTCAACAGTCCTGTGTGGAACAGCCATGGATTTTAGTGACGGTTGCTAAAATCATTTTCCTCATACAAACAGAAATCTTCATCTCTTTTCTGTTTCAGAGTAAATAGTACATACCAGCACTATTTTAAAATAACAAACTCTTGATTGAATAATAAAAACTACAGTTAAACACTAAAAAACTCTAAGCCATCTCCGTGGAGATGTTGCCTGTACAACGGCAAAGAGAATGACTGGGGTAGGCGGAGCCTAGGAGGGATCATGTGACCAGCTTTGCTGGGCTCTTTGCCATTTCCTGTTGGGGAAGAGAATATCCCACAAGTAAGGATGACGCCGTGGACCGGACACACCTATGTTGGAGAAAGAGAATCTCAGAAACTGATAGTGATCTGGATGAATCGGAATATGCAGATATGCATCCTGTAAATCTATTGTGGACATATAATGCCCTTGCTGAACAAAAGGCAGAATAGTCCTTATAGTTACCATTTTGAATGTTGGTATCCTTACATAACGATTCAATATTTTTAAATCCAGAACTGGTCTGAAGGAATTCTCCTTCTTTGGTACAATGAATAGATTGGAGTAAAACCCCAGACCCTGTTCCAGAACTGGAACTGGCACAATTACTCCAGCCAACTCTAGATCTGAAACACATTTCAGAAATACTTGAGCCTTCACTGGATTTATTGGAATGCGAGAAAGAAAAAATCTTCTTGCAGGAGGCCTTACCTTGAAACCTATTCTGTACCCTTGTGAAACAATGTTCTGAATCCAAAGACTGTGAATCGAATTGATCCAAATCTCTTTGAAAAATCGTAATCTGCCCCCTACCAGCTGTGCTGGAATGAGGGCCGCACCTTCATGTGGACTTGGGAGCTGGCTTTTGCTTTCTAAAAGGCTTGGATTTATTCCAGACTGGAGATGGTTTCCAAACAGAAACTGTTCCTTTAGGGGAAGGATCAGGCTTCTGTTCCTTATTCTGACGAAAGGAACGAAAACGATTAGCAGCCCTATATTTACCTTTAGATTTTTTATCCTGAAGTAAAAAAGTTCCTTTCCCCCCAGTAACAGTTGAAATAATAGAATCCAACTGGGAACCAAACAATTTATTACCTTGGAAAGAAAGGGAATGCAAAGTTGACTTAGAAGACATATCTGCATTCCAAGTTTTAAGCCATAAAGCTCTTCTAGCTAAAATAGCTAAAGACATATACCTGACATCAACTCTAATGATATCAAAGATGGCATCACAAATAAAGTTATTAGCATGTTGAAGAAGTTTAATAATGCTATGAGTATTATGATCTGACACTTGTTGTGCCAAAGCCTCCAACCAAAAAGTGGAAGCTGCCGCAACATCAGCCAAAGAAATAGCAGGCCTAAGAAGATTACCTGAACATAAATAAGCTTTCCTTAGAAAGGAATCAATTTTCCTATCTAAAGGATCCTTAAAGGAAGTACTATCTGCCGTAGGAATAGTAGTACGTTTAGCGAGAGTAGAGATAGCCCCATCAACTTTAGGGATTTTGTCCCAAAACTCTAATCTGTCAGATGGCACAGGATACAATTTCTTAAACCTTTTAGAAGGAGTAAATTAATTAACCAGATTATTCCATTCCCTAGAAATTACTTCAGAAATAGCATCAGGGACAGGAAAAACTTCCGGAATAACTGTAGGAGGTTTAAAAACCGAATTTAAACGCTTAGTAGATTTAGTATCAAGAGGACTAGATTCCTCCATCTCTAATGCGATTAAAACTTCTTTAAGTAAAGAACGAATAAATTCCATTTTGAATAAATACGAAGATTTATCAGTGTCAATATCTGAGACAGAATCCTCTGAACCAGAAAAATCATCATCAGAAACAGACAAATCAGAAAGATGATGTTCATTTAAAAATTCATCTGAAAAATGTGAAGTTTTAAAAGACCTTTTACGTTTACTGGAAGGAGGAATAACAGACATAGCCTTCCTAATAGATTTAGAAACAAAATCTCTTATATTAACAGGAACATCCTGAGTATTACATGTTGATAGAACAGCAACAGGTAATGGTATATTACTAATGGAAATACTATCTGCATTAGCAAGCTTATCATGACATTCATCACAAACTACAGCCGGAAGGACAGTTACCACAAGTTTACAGCAGATACGCTTAACTTTGGTGGAACAAGCATCAGGCAGCGTTTTTCCAGAAGTAGCTTCTGATCCAGGGTCAATCTGAGACATCTTGCAATATGTAAGAGAAAAAACAGCATATAAAGCAAAATCTATCAAATTCCTTAAAAGGCAGTTTCAGGAATGGGAAAAAATGCCAATGAACAAGCCTCTAGCAACCAGAAGCAAATGAAAAATGAGACTTAAATAATGTGAGAAAAAAGGTGGAGACAAAAATGACGCCCACATTTTTTAGCGCCAAAAAAGCCGCCCACATTATTGGCGCCCAAATGCTTTTGGCGCCAAGAATGACGCCACATCGGGTGACGCCGACATTTTTGGCGCAAAACGTTAAAAAAAAAATGACGCAAACACGAACAACTTCCGGCGACAAGTATGACGGCGGAAATGACAAAGAAATTTTTTGCGCCAAAAAAGTCAGCGCCAAGAATGACGCAATAAAATGAAGCATTTTCAGCCCCCGCGAGCCTAACAGCCTACAGGAAAAAAAGTCAATTTTAAAGGTAAGAATTTTTTTTTTAATTCATATGCATTAACCCAAATAATGAAACTGACTGTCTAAAATAAGGAATATTGATCATCCTGAATCAATGCAAATAAATGTTTAAACACATATATTTAGAACTTTATATAAAAGTGCCCAACCATAGCTTAGAGTGTCACAAAAAATAAGGCTTACTTACCCCAGGACACTCATCTACATGTAGTAGAAAGCCAAACCAGTACTGAAACGAGAATCAGTAGAGGTAATGGTATATAAGAGTATATCGTCGATCTGAGAACCTTTGAAATAGATCCCGTAGAAGGAGACCATTGAATTCAAATAGGCAATACTCTCTTCACATCCCTCTGACATTCACTGCACACTGAGAGGAAAACCGGGCTCCAGCCTGCTGCGAAGCGCTTATCAACGTAGAATCTAGCACAAACCTACTTCACCACCTCCATGGGAGGCAAAGTTTGTAAAACTGATTTGTGGGTGTGGTGAGGGGTGTATTTATAGGCATTTTGAGGTTTGGGAAACTTTGCCCCTCCTGGTAGGAATGTATATCCCATACGTCACTAGCTCATGGACTCTTGCTAATTACATGAAAGAAAAGGAAATTGCTTACCTGATAAATTTATTTCTTCTACGATATGACGAGTCCACGGATTTCATCCTTACTTGTGGGATTTATACTCCTGCTAACAGGAAGTGGCAAAGAGCACAACAGCAGAGCTGTGTATATAGCTCCTCCCTTCCCTCCACCCACAGTCATTCGACCGAAGTTAGGAAGAGAAAGGAAAAGCCAAAAGTGCAGAGGTGACTGAAGTTTAACAAAAATAATTACATACCTGTCTTAGAAATGACAGGGTGGGCCGTGGACTCATCATATCGTAGAAGAAATAAATTTATCAGGTAAGCATAAATTTCCTTTTCTTCTACAAGATATGACGAGTCCACGGATTGTATCCTTACTAGTGGGATACAATACCAAAGCTACAGGACATGGATGAAAGGGAGGGACAAGACAGGAACCTAAACGGAAGGCACCACTGCTTGAAGAACCTTTCTCCCAAAACCAGCCTCAGAAAAAGCAAAAGTATCAAATTTGGAAAATTTGGAAAAAGTGTGAAGAGACAACCAAGTTCCAGCCTTGCAAATCTGTCCAAAAGTAGCATCGTTTTTAAATGCCCATGAGGAAGCCACAGCCCTAGTAGAATGAGCCGTAATTCTTTCAGGAGGCTGCTGTCCAGCAGTCTCATATGCCAGACTGATGATACTCTTCAGCCAAAACGAAAAAGGTAGTCGTAGCTTTCTGACCCCTACGCTTTCCAGAAAACACAATGAATAAAGAAGATGATTGACGAAAATCCTTAGTTGCCTGCAAGTAAAACTTCAAGGCACGGACTACGTCCAAGTTATGCAACATACGCTCCTTCTTAGAAGAAGGGTTAGGACATAATGAAGGAACCATAATTTCCTGATTAATATTCTTATTAGAAACAACCTTAGGAAGGAAACCAAGTTTGGTACGTAAAACCACCTTATCAGAATGGAAAATAAGATAAGGCGAATCACATTGTAACGCTGAAAGCTCAGAAACTCTACGAGCAGAAGAAATAGCAACCAAAAACAAAACTTTCCAAGATAATAACTTAATATCTATGGAATGAATGGGTTCAAACAGAGCCCCTTTGAAGAACATTCAGAACTAAATTCAAACTCCAGGGTGGAGCAATTGGTCTAAACACAGGCTTGATCCTGGTTAAAGAATGACAAAAAGACTGAACATCTGCCAAATGTTTGTGAAGTAAAATCGACTTCAACTCAGGCCCAAATAGGGTTTTACCCTTGAAAGGAATAGCCAAAAGCTTTGACTTAGATGACACATCAGCAGACCAAGATTTTAACCATAACGCTCTACGCGCTAAAATGGCAAATCCAGCATTCTTAGCCGCCAACTTAGCAATTTGAAAGGCGGCATCTGTGATAAAAGAATTAGCCAGCTTGATAGCCTTAATTCTATCTAAAATATCCTCTAAAGGAGTCTCAGACTTAAGAGATTTGTCCCTTTAAGGAACTTGCTGACAACCCTTTCTCCAATCCTTCTTGGAGAAAAGACAGAATCCTGGGAATCCTAACTGTCTCCATGAGTAGCTCTTGGATTCGCATCAATAAAGATATTTACGCCATATCTTATGGTAAATCTTTCTAGTAACAGGTTTACGTGCTTGAATCAGAGTATCGATGACCGAATCAGAGAACCCCAGCTTAGATAAAATCAAGCGTTCAATCTCCAAGCAGTCAGCTGCAGAGAAATTAGATTTGGATGTTGGAAAGGACCTTGATGAGACGGTCCTGTCTCAATGGAAGTTCCCACGGCGGCAGAGAGGACATGTCCACTAGATCCGCATACCAAGTCCTGCGTGGCCACACAGGCGCAATTAGAATTACTGAAGCTCTCTCCTGTTTGACCCGAGCAATCACCCGGGGAAGGAGAGGAAACGGTGGAAACACATAAGCTAGGTTGAACGACCAAGGCACTGCCAAGGCATCTATCGGTTTGGCCTGAGGATCCCTCGACCTGGATCCGTATCTTGGAAGCTTGGCATTCTGCCGAGACGCCATCAGATCCAATTCCGGTCTGCCCCTCGACAAATCAGGGAGGCAAAGACCTCCGGATGGAGTTCCCACTCCCCCGGATGAAAAGCCTGTTGGCTTAAAAAGTCCACATCCCAGTTGTCCACTCCTGGGATGTAGATTGCTGACAGATAACAAGAGTGAGCCTCCGCCCGTCGAATTATCTTGGATACTTCTGTCATCGCTAAGGAAATCCTCGTTCCTCCTTGATGAATGATGTAAGCCACAGTCATGATGTTGTCCGACTAAAAGCGGATGAATTTGGCTAAAGCCAACTGAGGCCACGCCTGAAGCGCATTGAATATTGCTCTCAATTGCAGAATATTGATTGGAAGTAGAGACTCCACACACCCTGAGCCTTCAGGGGATTCCAGGCTGCACCCCAGCCTAGTAGACTGGCGTCTGTTGTCACTATCACCAACAAGCGTCTGCGGAAACACGTCCCTTGGGACAGATGATCCGGCGACAACCACCAAAGAAGAGAGTCTCTGGTCTCCTGGTCCAGATGTATCTGAGGAGATACATTTGCATAATCCCTATTCCACTGTTCGAGCATCCACAGTTGCAGTGGTCTGATATGAAATCGAGCAAACTGAATGATCTCCATTGCCGCCACCATCAATCCAATTACGTCCATGCACTGAGCCACTGATGGCCGAGGATTGGACTGAAGGGCTCGGCAAGTATTTAGAATCTTTGACTTTCTGACCTCCGTCAGAAACATCTTCATGGATATAGAATCTATCAGAGTTCCCAAGAAGGGAACCTTTGTCTGTGGAATTAGTGAACTCTTTTCTAGATTCACCTTCCATCCGTGACACAACACCGTGTCTGTATGAGATTTTGACAGATGTCGACGCCTGGATCAGAATATCGTCCAGATAAGGTGCTACTGCAATACCCCGTGGCCTGAGAACCACCAGAAGGGACCCTAGAACCTTCTTGAAGATCCGGGGTGCTGTGGCCAACCCAAAGGGAAGAACCACAAACTGAAAATGTTTTTCCAGGAAAGCAAACCTTAGATACTGATGATGATCCTTGTGTATAGGAATATGAAGGTATGCATCCTTCAAGTCCACGGTAGTCATATATTGACCCTCCTGGATCATTGGTAAAAAATTTCGAATAGTCTCCATCTTGAAAGATGGGACTCTGAGAAACTTGTTTAGACTCTTAAGATCTAAAATGGGTCTGAACGTTCCCTCTTTTGTGGGAACCACGAAAAGATTTGAGTAAAACTCATGCCCCTGTTCTAGACTTGGCACGGGACGAATTACTCCCATAGTATAGAGGTCTTTAATCCAACATAAGAACGCCTTTTTTTTTATCTGGTCTACAGACAACCGTGAAAGAAGAAATCTCCCCCTTGGGAGAAAACTTTTGAATTCCAGTTTATACCCGTGGGTCACGATTTCCAGTGTCCAGGGTTCCTGAACCTCTCTTACCAGAGCCTGGGCAAAGAGAGAAAGTCTGCCCCCTACTAGATCCGGTCCCGGATCGGGGGCCGCCCCTTCATGCTGTTTTGGTAGCAGCAGCGGGCTTCTTGGGTTGTTTACCCTTGTTCCAAGCCTGGTTGGGTCTCCAGACGGATTTGGCCTGAGCAAAATTCCCTTCCTGCTTGGCGGAAGAAGAGGGGACTCCTTTAAAGTTCCGAAAGGAACGAAAATGATTTTGTTTACCCCTCAATTTAGCAGTCTTAACCTGAGGTAGGAGATGACCCTTACCTCCAGTAATGTCGGAAATGATTTCCTTCAAGTCAGGCCCAAATAGGGTTTTACCCTTGAAAGGAATAGCCAAAAGCTTTGACTTAGATGACACATCAGCAGACCAAGATTTTAACCATAACGCTCTACGCGCTAAAATGGCAAATCCAGCATTCTTAGCCGCCAACTTAGCAATTTGAAAGGCGGCATCTGTGATAAAAGAATTAGCCAGCTTGATAGCCTTAATTCTATCTAAAATATCCTCTAAAGGAGTCTCAGACTTAAGAGACTCTTCTAAAGCATCAAACCAGAAAGCTGCCGCAGTGGTAACCGGTACAATGCAGGCTGTCGGTTGTAAAATGAAACCCTGATGAACAAATAACTTTTTTAGAAGACCCTCCAATTTCTTATCCATAGAGTCTTTGAAAGCACAGCTGTCCTCAATAGGAATAGTTTTACGCTTAGCCAGGGTAGATATTGCTCCCTCCACCTTAGGGACTGTCTGCCAAGAGTCCCGAGCAGTGTCAGATATGGGATACATTTTCTTAAAATTAGGAGAAGGTGAGAACGGTATACCCGGTCTGTCCCATTCTCTCTTGATAATCTCCGAAATTCTCTTAGGAAGCAAAAAAACATAATTTATGCTTACCTGATAAATTTATTTCTCTTGTAGTGTATTCAGTCCACGGGTCATCCATTACTTATGGGATATATTCCCTTCCCAACAGGAAGTTGCAAGAGGATCACCCAAGCAGAGCTGCTATATAGCTCCTCCCCTCACATGTCATATCCAGTCATTCGACCGAAACAAGACAAGAAAGGAGAAACCATAGGTTGCAGTGGTGACTGGAGTTTTAATTAAAATTTAGATCTGCCTTAAAGACAGGGCGGGCCGTGGACTGAATACACTACAAGAGAAATAAATTTATCAGGTAAGCATAAATTATGTTTTCTCTTGTTAAGTGTATTCAGTCCACGGGTCATCCATTACTTATGAAATACCAATACCAAAGCCAAAGTACACGGATGATGGGAGGGACAAGGCAGGAACTTAAACGGAAGGAACCACTGCCTGTAGAACCTTTCTCCCAAAAACAGCCTCCGAAGAAGCAAAAGTGTCAAATTTGTAAAATTTTGAAAAAGTGTGAAGCGAAGACCAAGTTGCAGCCTTGCAAATCTGTTCAACAGAGGCCTCATTCTTAAAGGCCCAGGTGGAAGCCACAGCTCTAGTGGAATGAGCTGTAATTCTTTCAGGGGGCTGCTGTCCAGCAGTCTCATAGGCTAAACGTATTATGCTACGAAGCCAAAAGGAGAGAGAGGTTGCCGAAGCTTTTTGACCTCTCCTCTGACCAGAGTACACGACAAACAGGGAAGAAGTTTGACGAAAATCTTTAGTTGCCTGTAAATAGAACTTCAGGGCACGGACTACGTCCAGATTATGCAAAAGTCGTTCCTTCTTTGAAGATGGATTAGGACATAATGATGGAACAACAATCTCCTGATTGATATTCCTGTTAGAAACTACCTTAGGTAAAAACCCAGGTTTAGTACGCAGAACTACCTTGTCTGAATGGAAAATCAGATAAGGAGAATCACAATGTAAGGCCAATAACTCAGAGACTCTTCGAGCCGAGGAAACAGCAATCAAAAACAGAACTTTCCAAGATAAAAGCTTAATATCAATGGAATGAAGGGGTTCAAACGGAACCCCTTGAAGAACTTTAAGAACCAAGTTTAAGCTCCACGGAGGAGCAACAGTCTTAAACACAGGCTTAATCCTAGCCAAAGCCTGACAAAAAGCCTGGACGTCTGAAACTTCTGCCAGACGTTTGTGGAAGAGAATAGACAGAGCAGAAATCTGTCCCTTTAACGAACTAGCAGATAAGCCCTTTTCTAAACCCTCTTGTAGAAAGGACAATATCCTAGGAATCCTAACCCTACTCCATGAGTAACCCTTGGATTCGCACCAATATAAATATTTACGCCATATCTTATGGTAAATTTTTCTGGTAACAGGCTTCCGTGCCTGTATTAAGGTATCAATAACTGACTCCGAGAAGACACGCTTTGATAGGATCAAGCGTTCAATCTCCATGCAGTCAGCCTCAGAAAAATTAGATTTGGATGTTTGAAAGGACCTTGTATTAGAAGGTCCTGCCTCAGAGGTAGAGACCATGGTGGACAGGACGACATGTCCACTAGGTCTGCATACCAGGTCCTGCGTGGCCACGCAGGCGCTATCAGAATCACCAATGCTCTCTCCTGTTTGATCTTGGCAATCAGTCGAGGTAGCATCGGAAATGGAGGAAACACATAAGCCATGTTGAAGACCCAAGGGGCTGTCAGAGCATCTATCAGCGCCGCTCCCTGGACCTGGATCCGTAACAAGGAAGCTTGGCGTTCTGGCGAGATGCCATGAGATCCAGATCTGGATGGCCCCAACGATGAATCAGTTGAGCGAAGACCTCCGGATGAAGTTCCCACTCCCCCGGATGAAAAGTCTGGCGACTTAGAAAATCCGCCTCCCAGTTCTCCACGCCTGGGATGTAGATCGCTGACAGGTGGCAAGAGTGAGACTCTGCCCAGCGAATTATCTTTGAGACTTCCAACATCGCTAGGGAACTCCTGGTTCCCCCTTGATGGTTGATGTAAGCCAAAGTCGTGATGTTGTCCGACTGAAATCTGATGAACCTCAGTGTTGCTAACTGAGGCCAAGCTAGAAGAGCATTGAATATTGCTCTCAACTCCAGAATATTTATTGGGAGGAGTTTCTCCTCCTGAGTCCATAATCCCTGAGCCGTCAGGGAGTTCCAGACTGCGCCCCAACCTAGAAGGCTGGCATCTGTTGTTACAATTGTCCAATCTGGCCTGCGAAAGGTCATCCCCTTGGACAGATGGACCCGAGAAAGCCACCAGAGAAGAGAATCTCTGGTCTCTTGATCCAGATTTAGTAGAGGGGACAAATCTGAGTAATCCCCATTCCACTGACTTAGCATGCATAATTGCAGAGGTGTGAGATGCAGGCGCGCAAATGGTACTATGTCCATTGCCGCTACCATTAAGCCGATTACTTCCATGCACTGAGCTACTGACGGGCGTGGAATGGAATGAAGGACACGGCAAGCATTTAAAAGTTTTGATAACCTGGCCTCTGTCAGGTAAATTTTCATTTCTACAGAATCTATCAGAGTCCCTAGGAAGGAGACTCTTGTGAGTGGTGATAGAGAACTCTTTTCCACGTTCACCTTACACCCATGCGACCTCAGAAATGCCAGAACTATCTCTGTATGAGACTTGGCAATTTGAAAACTTGACGCTTGTATCAGAATGTCGTCTAGGTACGGAGCCACCGCTATGCCTCGCGGTCTTAGCACCGCTAGGAGTGAGCCCAGAACCTTTGTAAAAATTCTCGGGGCCGTAGCTAACCCGAAGGGAAGAGCTACAAACTGGTAATGCCTGTTAAGAAAGGCAAATCTTAGGTACTGATAATGATCTTTGTGAATCGGTATATGAAGGTAGGCATCCATTAAGTCTACTGTGGTCATGTATTGACCCTCTTGGATCATGGGTAGGATGGTTCGAATAGTTTCCATTTTGAATGATGGAACTCTTAGGAATTTATTTAAGATTTTTAGGTCCAAGATTGGTCTGAAGGTTCCCTCTTTCTTGGGAACCACAAACAGATTTGAGTAAAACCCTTGCCCTTGTTCTGTCCGCGGAACTGGGTGGATCACCCCCATTACTAAGAGGTCTTGCACACAGCGTAGAAATGCCTCTTTCTTTATTTGGTTTGCTGATAACCTTGAAAGATGAAATCTCCCTTGTGGAGGAGAAGCTTTGAAGTCCAGAAGATATCCCTGAGATATGATCTCCAACGCCCAGGGATCCTGGACATCTCTTGCCCAAGCCTGGGCGAAGAGAGATAGTCTGCCCCCCACTAGATCAGTTTCCGGATCGGGGGCCCTCTCTTCATGCTGTCTTAGGGGCAGAAGTAGGCTTTCTGGCCTGCTTGCCCTTGTTCCAGGGCTGGTTAGCTTTCCAGCGCTGTCTGTAACGAGCAACAGGTCCTTCCTGTTTTGGAGCGGAGGAAGTTGATGCTGCTCCTGCCTTGAAGTTACGAAAGGCACGAAAATTAGACTGTTTGGCCTTTGATTTGGCCCTGTCCTGAGGAAGAGTATGACCCTTACCTCCAGTAATGTCAGCAATAATTTCTTTCAAGCCGGGCCCGAATAAGGTCTGCCCTTTGAAAGGAATATTAAGCAATTTAGATTTAGAAGTCAAGTCAGCTGACCAGGATTTAAGCCATAGCGCTCTGCGCGCCTGGATGGCGAATCCGGAGTTCTTAGCCGTTAGTTTGGTTAAATGTACAACGGCATCAGAAACAAATGCATTAGCTAGCTTAAGTGCTTTAAGCTTGGCTATAATCTCATCCAATGGAGCTGTGCGAATGGCCTCTTCCAGAGACTCAAACCAGAATGCCGCAGCAGCAGTGACAGGCGCAATGCATGCAAGGGGCTGTAAGATAAAACCTTGTTGAACAAACATTTTCGTAAGGTAACCTTCTAATTTTTTATCCATTGGATCCGAAAAAGCACAACTATCCTCCACCGGGATAGTGGTACGTTTAGCTAAAGTAGAAACTGCTCCCTCCACCTTAGGGACAGTCTGCCATAAGTCTTGTGTGGTGGCGTCTATTGGAAACATTTTTCTAAATATCGGAGGAGGGGAAAAGGGCACACCGGGTCTATCCCACTCCTTGCTAATAATTTCTATAAGCCTTTTAGGTATAGGAAAAACGTCAGTACACACTGGTACCGCAAAGTATCTATCCAACCTACATATTTTCTCTGGAATTGCAACCGTGTTACAATCATTCAGAGCCGCTAATACCTCCCCTAGCAATACACAGAGGTTCTCAAGCTTAAATTTAAAATTAGAAATCTCTGAATCCGGTCTCCCTGGATCAGATCCGTCACCCACAGAATGAAGCTCTCCGTCCTCATGTTCTGCAAATTGTGACGCAGTATCAGACATGGCTCTCACATCATCAGCGCGCTCTGTCCTTAACCCAGAGCTATCGCGCTTGCCTCTTAATTCAGGCAATTTACATAATACCTCTGTCATAACAGCCATGTCTTGCAAAGTGATTTGTATGGGCCTCTCTGATGTACTTGGCGCCACAATATCACGAGCCTCCTGAGCGGGAGGCGAAGGTACTGACACGTGAGGAGAGTTAGTCGGCATAACTTCCCCCTCGTTGTCTGGTGATAATTTCTTTACAGATATAAATTGACTTTTATTCAAAGTGACATCAATACATTTAGTACACATATTTCTGTGGGGCTCCACACTGGCCTTCAAACATAGTGAACAAACAGATTCATCTGTGTCAGACATGTTTAAACAGACTAGCAATGAGACTAGCAAGCTTGGAAAATCCTTTCAAATAAGTTTACAAGCAATATAAAAAACGCTACTGCGCCTTTAAGAAGCACAAAAAATCGTCACAGTTGAAATAACAATGAACCAAATCAGTTATAGCAACCAAATTTTCACAGTAAATGTATTAAGTTAGCAAAGCATTGCACCCACTAGCAAATGGATGATTAACCCCTTAATACCCAAAAACGGATAATCAATTTAACAATTAACGTTTTTATCACAGTCAAACACACTGTCACAGGTCTGCTGTGACTGATTACCTCCCTCAAAATGAATTTTGAAGACCCCTGAGCTCTCTAGAGACGTCCTGGATCAAGGAGGAAGAAGCAGGAAGACTGTAACTGAATTTTTACTGCACAAAAAAGCGCTAAAATAGGCCCCTCCCACTCATATTACAACAGTGGGAAACCTCAGTTAACCGTTTCTATGTAGAAATAAACGACAGCCATGTGGAAAATCATGCCCCAAAAGATTTATCACCAAAGTACCTCACAAAAAACGAATAACATGCCAGTAAATGTTTTAAACATGCACTTTAAAAGTTAGGTAGTGTTATTAATAAGCCTGCTACCAGTCGCTTCTACTGCAGTTAAGGCTCATACATTACTTCAGTATTAACAGTATTTTCTTAGTCAAATTCCATTCCTTAGAAAATTACTTATTGTACATACATTCATCAGCCTGATACCAGTCGCTACTGCATTTAAGGCTGTACTTACATTGCATCGGTATCAGCAGTATTTTCTTAGTCAATTCCATTCCTTAGAAAAATAATTTACTGCACATACCTTGTTTGCAGGATTCCCCACACGCTATTCCCTTTCTGAAAGTTACCCCACTGCTCAGAATGTGCGAGAACAGCCAGTGGATCTTAGTTACTTCTGCTAAGATCATAGAAAACGCAGGCAGATTCTTCTTCCAAATACTGCCTGAGAACAAACAGCACACTCCGGTGCCATTTACAATAACAAACTTTTGGGTGAAGAAATAAACTAAGTATAAAAAACACCACAGACCTCTCACAACGTCCTATCTAGTTGAGTTGCAAGAGAATGACTGGATATGACATGTGAGGGGAGGAGCTATATAGCAGCTCTGCTTGGGTGATCCTCTTGCAACTTCCTGTTGGGAAGGGAATATATCCCATAAGTAATGGATGACCCGTGGACTGAATACACTTAACAAGAGAAAATATTTGTCCATTTTACACAATTTCTCTGGTGGTACCACAATAGAGTCACAGTCATCCAGAGTCGCTAAAAACCTCACGAAGTAACAGGCGGAGGCGTTCCAGCTTAAATCTAAAGGGCATGACGTCCGAGTCCATCTGAGGTAACACACTTCCCGATTCGGAAAGTTCTCCCTCAGACAGAAGTTCCCTGACCCCCAAATCAGATCCCTGTGAGGGTACATCGGAAATAGCCAACAAAGCATCAAGAGGACTCAGTATTTACATTGATTCCTGTCCTACTGCGTTTGCCCTGTAACACTGGCAACTTAGATAATAACTCTGTAAGGGTATTTGACATAACTGCAGCCATATCCTGCAGAGTAAATGAAGTAGACGCGGTTGAGGAACCCGGCGTTGCTTGGGTGGGCGTTAAAGGTTGTGACACTTGGGGAGAATTTGGCGGCATATCCTGATTCTCCTCAGACTGAGAATCATCCTTATGCACACTTTCTTTACATAAAATATGTTTTTTACATTGTAAGGCCCTTTCAGTACAAGTGGGGCACAAAGTAAGAGGGGGTCCACAATGGCATCTAAACACAAAGAACAAGGAATTTCCTCAGAATCAGACATGTTAAACCGACTAGCAATAGCAATAATAGTCGTTCTTAACCTTATTTGTTGACCTCTGAAGTCAAAATACAAACTCAAAAAATTTTTTAAGAAAAGTGTACTGCGCCTTTAAATAATAAAAGCGCAACAATTTTTCTGATCTCACAAAAAACGATTTTTGCAGCAATAAAAAAATCCTATTAGGCTCAAGTTAGCTAAATATTATTGCACAATTTGTTCAAGTAACACTTACAGCACCTTTATTGTATATAATAAGTTTTTAAACAATATCAGCCCCTGCACCTCGCCACAGCTCTGCTGTGGCGCATACCTGCCCCCCGGGTACTCAATTCAGTGAAAATGACGATCTGTTGATTGCAAATTAAACCTGGGCCCCACCGGAGCTAGGGCTTTGCTGCCTTATTGTCTAGCCCATATTGACTCACATATCACAGTATAGTATCAATATAAAATAAGGTAAATTCCAGTTCCACCATAAAACATATAGTGCCTACTGATTGCCCCTTCCCCGGCAGGAAATAATGTAAGTCTGTTCTGATATAACAAGTCTCCCCAGAAGTAAAGGACTGAACATACCTCAATGCTGCTTGTAGAATGACTCCGTTCTCCACACTGAAGATTTTCTTACACTACCTTCAGAAGCTCTGTGGGAACCAAAATGGATCTTAGATAACGTTTGCTAAGATCATCAACATCAGGGCAGAAAAAAATAATGTCTCCATTCCTCTTGGTAATCCAGACTGATGATTTCTCCCTGAGGAAAATAGTACTCACTGGCACCATTTTAAAATAAAAAAAGCTTCTTGATTGAAGACTCTAAACTAACACCTCACTTTACCTCTTCCTATTACTATACAGGCAAAGAGAATGACTGGGGGTGGAGGGAAGGGAGGAGCTATATACAGCTCTGCTGTGGTGCTCTTTGCCACTTCCTGTTAGTAGGAGGATAAATCCCACAAGTAAGGATGAAATCCGTGGACTCGTCATATCTTGTAGAAGAAATAAGATGCTCATACGTTATGTTTTACACACAGTCTATGGACTCCTTCAGAGAATTTCAGGTTAATGTTCATGTCTGTAATATTTTGTTACCAGACAAATCTATCTAGGCACACTGCTGCTTCAAAAGAAAATAGTACAATAGATTTAAAAAAAAAAAAATGATGTTTATATGTATAAATACATTTAAAAAAAAAAAAAACAAGTATATTTTAGTTTCTTATACCTGACCAGTACTTCCTTCTGAATAGTGCTGATCATACAACTGTTGCTGACATCTTTCTTGTTCCAAAGTTTCACTGATCAGGCGAGCAACCTCACTTTGAGTTCCTGGCTTCTCTCTTCCAATTAGAAATCTATATTTAAAGACAGAAGTTCTTGAGTAGCAAGTTAAACCTCTGGAAAAACTGCAATGTAAAAATTTTTAAAAAGAAAAAAAAAACACCAGTGAAGATATATACCTCCACACAGAAGTGCACTCTCACTCCAATGTCATCCACCAGGGTGCTAGCAATCAGTCATCCATTTAAAGCATGATGCAAGCATTCACTGGAATTTTCAAAATTTCACACACTCTGTGTATCGCAATCTTTTTGGGATAGCTCCCCTTCATCAGAAAAAAGCAAAGTGAACAATAGTGCTCAATTATGGATGTGCAATATGAGCTCCAGGGTTTTGACATAACCTGGCTGATGATGTTATCAGCAAATGGGGGTGTAGAGTTGCATCAGGAGATGTGGCTCAGCATCTTAGAACTTGTCAGCAAAGATAGAAATAAATATTGGAGGTATGGTAATTTGTGATATCCAATCAGAATTAATATATGTATTTTAGGGTTGATTATTAATACAATACAGGTATACCTCACTTTACAGCGCTTTGTGGAGCTAAAGGTTCAACCTCCAAGGATTTTGAAACAGTGCTGTAATCTTCGTGAGATTGCGAGAAAAGTGACTGCCACCATTTTGTTATGCATAGTTAACTCTGTTTACAGAATTACAGTGCAATCTGTGTCTCAGTGTTATAGTCTGGCAAATTTTACTTCAGTAATTGCCACTATTTTACAGGTACAGTATTTATTGAATACTGTGCTGTGCTAGTGTTAAACTAAACGTAGCACTATTGCACCCCTAATATATGTTAGTTCAAACATGTTTTCAAGCTTTTAAACGCACTGGCAAGTGAAAAAGCTAAAGCCTCCTTGTTTCACTTGAAGACTGTTTTCATTTTACAGCGGGGCTCCGGTCCCTAACCCGCTGTTATGAGCATATATGTTAATAAAGTGCAACTAACCTTCATTTACTATTTGATGAGCGGGGAACAACTGTAGTTTGAACATAAGCAAGCAGTTAGTGACAATCACTGTTCTGAATGAATTTGTAATTAGTTATATAGGTATGGAAATGAACATAGATATTTTATACACTTGGTTGCTAAGGCAACCCCTTAGGTGGGTCTACCTGTGGGAGGGGTTATAGGGTATATACTGAGCCCTATTACTTACTTTGCTATTGTCTGAGGAAGGCGAGCATTCCCTAAAATGTCATGATACATAAAAAAAAGTGTGTGAAATTTGAACATTAAAGGGAATGCTTGCCTCATGGTTTATATTTTTTTTTATAAATAATACATGTAATATATATATATACACATATACAGTATCACGCTATGTCTCTCCTTTGATGTCCCTCCTTTTTATACCTCCAGAGTACAGTTTGAAGTTTCTACTAGCTCCATTGAAGCACACTTCATACTACTGTGGGCAGCTCTTCCGACGCCTATTCCTTATCTCATAGGATTACGGTCTTGTCCGTAAGTACATTGATTGATTAAGTCGGGATATCCATTGTTTACTTTTGATTGGGACACTGGAACTTTCTTTTTGAATTGTATTTTTCACTTTTTGGTATCCATTAGAGTGTTTTATCTTTGTGTGAATACATGTAGATTTTTGTCCTTCTAAACTGGTACTTTATTTATTGAATTCCATTTATTGGTTTTGATTGCCATTTATTATTTTTATTAAGGATTACTAAGTGGTACATATCAGGCATGTTACAATATACAAAAATAGCCTGGAATACACTTACAATAAAAATATATAACATCTTTTCAAAAAAACAAAGAAAAAGCATATTAATTATCAAATGTCAGATTCCATAGTATAATGTCAGAAGGCCTTCTAGGTGATGAGAGGCCACTCTTGGACCCTATTGATTCTTGGGAAACTAAACATAAAGAAGGAAGAAGAAATATAGGGGGCACTTTTGGGACCCAGTGATTGGCTAAACCTCTGTTTTATATTTATGTAGGTAAAACATTATAAGCAGACTTGCATACAACAGAATATTATTGTGGATAGAAACCATTAAACTGTAATATCAGACATCAGCTATTTATGTAAGAGGTATATGGGCCTAGCCTACTAAGTAACTGGAAAGCACACAATGAATACATTTTAGACCCCTCACTAAATGTAATATAGCTTATAATAGATACGCATATTTTACAGACTATATGGTGTTACAGTAAACAGTAGAGTAAAACAGTAGAGGGTAAACAACTTGAGCTTTTTCAGAAAAGAGTGGTAGAAGATCTAACTGAACTTAACAGATTTAAGACAGGAAATGTATATAAGAATATAAACAAAAGAAGACACAAATTAACGAGAAAAGAGAAAGATGCATTGGTAGCTCTTGAAAAAAATGAGAACATCATTATTAAACGTGCGGACAAGGGCAGTAGTATTGTTGTCTGCGATAAGTCCTGGTATATAGCAGAAGCTAAGAGACAGCTAGAAGATCCTAATGTATACAAAAACGTTAGCTATAACCCACGTATTGACTTTCAAAAACAATTGTTTAAAATCCTCAATGAAGGTAAAAGAAATGGATTCAAAGATACATCTAGTTTTGATTATATGTTGAATTTCCAAGAACAGCTGTGTTCTATCATCTACCCAAGACACACAAAGGCCTAGACAATATTAAAGGAAGACCTATTGTGTCTGGTAATGGCTCTTTGTTAGAACATGTGTCTGAATGGGTAGATGATATACTACAGCCATATGTTCTTTCCCTCACTAGCTATGTTAGAGACACCATGCATATAGTAAATATCTTCAATGACTGTGAGTGGAAAGAAAGTTATAGCTGGCTCACAATAGATGCTATTTCGTTGTACTCTTCAATCCCCCATTCTATAGGGCTACAGGCTATTGAATATTATCTAGATAAAGACAACAAACTAGAGGATGCCTTTAAGAAATATGTGTTAAAAATTATTAAATTTTTGCTTGAACATAATAGCTTTACATTTGAGAATGATCACTATATACAAAAACAAGGAACTGCGATGGGGGCGAAGTTTGCGCCCTCATACGCAAATCTAGTTATGGGTTGGCTGGAGGAAATATTCATATACAGTGACACTAATCCTTTCCATGAATGCATAATTTACTATAAGAGATTTATAGATGATCTTGTGTTGATATGGGAAGCAAACGAGAATACAGCAAATGAATTCCTTAATTATCTTAACACTAATCAAATGGGTCTGAGTTTCACAAAAAAGAGTGGAATAAAACAAAAATAAACTTCCTTGATATTACGCTGTTAGGTGAAGCTGTGCATAATTGTGTAAATACCACTTTATATTGTAAACCCATTGCTGGTAATGCATTACTGTATGCTACCAGTAGTCATCCAAAACATGTCTTTAAAGGCATCATTAAGGGACAAATGATGCGAGTTAAACGTAACTGCTCTAAAAACACTGATTATGTCAGAGAATGTACTGAATTAGTGAATCGTTTTACAGCTAGAGGTTACCACAAAAATGAGGTGCTTAAAATCAAAAGTGAAGTAGATAAATATAAGAGAGAAGATCTATTGCAAAACAAAAAAGAGAAAAGAACAGATGACAGACCTACATTCATCACTAAATATTCTAATCAGTACATATGTAGCATTGTGAAAAAATATCTCCCTATTCTTTATGTAGATGAAACTTTAAAAGAGATTATTGGAGATGGATGTAGATTTGTTTACACTAAAAATAACACCTTAGCTAACACTTTTTCACCAAGCATGTTAAGAAATACTCAAGTACATACTAATCCTAGTTCTTGGCTCCAACATAATGGTAGCTTTAAGTGTGGCAGCAGTAGCTGTAAAGCATGTAAGTTTCATAATGTAACGAGCACATTTACTTCATATGCAACTGGAGAAACCTTTAACATACAGGGTTGCTTGAATTGCAGCTTTTCTTATGTTATATATCTGGTAGAATGGTAGTCAATACGTAGGACTCACCACTCGTGATGTGAGAACTCGTATTAGAGAGCATCTAGGGGATATTAGAAATAAAATCCGCTGCTCTGAACTAAGCAGACATTTTATAGAGATCCATGATCAATCAGTAAAATTCTTTAGCTGGAACATAATGGAAGCTATAAAAACTCCTATAAGAGGAGGAAATAGGTTTTAGATTCTAGGAAGACAAGAGGTATATTGGATATTCAGACTCAGAACTCAGGTCCCAGATGGGTTTAATTCTGAGTTTGACCTTATACATTTCTGGGAATAATGATACCTTATATCTATACCTAAATCCTATATTGTCTATAAACATATTTTTTCCTTTACCCCAGTTATAGTCAGTACCGTTAAAATACATATTTTGATACTTTTTATCATGTTCCTTCACTGATTTGGAGTACATGCTCTTTTTTAGCAACAATGTCAGCTATAAGTAGTTTAGGACTGTTTAATATGCAACCATTGCCTCCATAGTGTATTTAAAATAATTGAATGTGGTTAAAAACATAATTTATGCTTACCTGATAAATTTATTTCTCTTGTAGTGTATCCAGTCCACGGATCATCCATTACTTATGGGATATTCTCCTTCCCAACAGGAAGTTGCAAAAGGATCACCCACAGCAGAGCTGCTATATAGCTCCTCCCCTAACTGCCATATCCAGTCATTCGACCGAAACAAACAGAGAAAGGAGAAACCATAGGGTGCAGTGGTGACTGTAGTTTAATTAAATTTTAGACCTGCCTTAAAAGGACAGGGCGGGCCGTGGACTGGATACACTACAAGAGAAATAAATTTATCAGGTAAGCATAAATTATGTTTTCTCTTGTTAAGTGTATCCAGTCCACGGATCATCCATTACTTATGGGATACCAATACCAAAGCTAAAGTACACGGATGATGGGAGGGACAAGGCAGGGATTATGCGGAAGGAACCACTGCCTGAAGAACCTTTCTCCCAAAAACAGCCTCCGAAGAAGCAAAAGTATCAAATTTGTAAAAATTTGAAAAAGTGTGAAGCGAAGACCAAGTCGCGGCCTTGCAAATCTGTTCAACAGAGGCCTCAATTTTAAAGGCCCAGGTGGAAGCCACAGCTCTAGTAGAATGAGCTGTAATTCTTTCAGGGGGCTGCTGTCCAGCAGTCTCATAGGCTAGGCGTATAATACTCCGAAGCCAAAAGGAAAGAGAGGTAGCCGAAGCTTTTTGACCTCTCCTCTGTCCAGAATAAACGACAAACAGGGAAGATGTTTGACGAAAATCTTTAGTAGCTTGTAAGTAAAACTTCAAGGCACGGACTACGTCCAGATTATGTAAAAGACGTTCCTTCTTTGAAGAAGGATTAGGACACAATGATGGAACAACAATCTCTTGATTGATATTCTTGTTAGAAACCACCTTAGGTAAAAACCCAGGTTTGTTACGCAGAACTACCTTATCTGCATGAAAAATCAGATAAGGAGAATCACATTGTAAGGCAGATAGCTCAGAGACTCTACGAGCCGAGGAAATAGCCATCAAAAACAGAACTTTCCAAGATAAAAGCTTAATATCCATGGAATGAAGGGGTTCAAACGGAACTCCTTGAAGAACTTTAAGAAACAAGTTTAAGCTCCATGGGGGAGCAACAGGTTTAAACACAGGCTTAATTCTAACCAAAGCCTGACAAAATGCCTGGACGTCTGGAACTTCTGCCAGACGCTTGTGCAAAAGAATAGACAGAGCAGAAATCTGTCCCTTTAAGGAACTAGCTGATAATCCTTTGTCCAAACCCTCTTGGAGAAAGGACAATATCCTAGGAATCATAACCTTACTCCATGAGTAATTCTTGGATTCACACCAGTAAAGATATGTACGCCATATCTTGTGATAGATTTTCCTGGTAACAGGCTTTCGTGCCTGTATTAAGGTATCAATGACTGACTCGGAGAAGCCACGCTTTGATAGAATCAAGCGTTCAATCTCCATGCAGTCAGTCTCAGAGAAATTAGATTTGGATGATTGAAAGGACCTTGTATTAGAAGGTCCTGTCTTAGAGGCAGAGTCCATGGTGGAAAGGATGACATGTCCACTAGGTCTGCATACCAGGTCCTGCGTGGCCATGCAGGCGCTATTAGAATCACCGATGCTCTCTCCTGTTTGATTTTGGCAATCAGTCGAGGGAGCAGAGGAAACGGTGGAAACACATAAGCCAGGTTGAAGAACCAAGGAGCTGCTAGAGCATCTATCAGCGTCGCTTCTGGGTCCCTGGACCTGGATCCGTAACAAGGAAGCTTGGCGCTCTGGCGAGACGCCATGAGATCCAACTCTGGTTTGCCCCAACGAATAATCAATTGAGCAAACACCTCCGGATGGAGTTCCCACTCCCCCGGGTGAAAAGTCTGACGACTTAGAAAATCCGCCTCCCAGTTCTCCAAGCCTGGGATATGGATTGCGGACAGGTGGCAAGAGTGAGTCTCTGCCCAGCGAATTATTTTTGAGACTTCTAACATCGCTAGGGAACTCCTGGTTCCCCCTTGATGGTTGATGTAAGCCACAGTCGTGATATTGTCCGACTGTAATCTGATGAACCTCAGTGTTGCTAACTGAGGCCAAATGAATATCGCTCTTAATTCCAGAATGTTTATCAGAAGGAGTGCCTCCTCCTGAGTCCACAAGCCCTGAGCCTTCAGGGAGTTCCAGACTGAACCCCAGCCCAGGCGGCTGACATCTGTCGTTACTATTGTCCAATCTGGCCTGCGAAAGGTCATACCCTCGGACAGGTGGACCCGAGACAACCACCAGAGAAGAGAATCTCTGGTCTCTTGATCCAGATTTAGCAGAGGGGACAAATCTGTGTAATCCCCATTCCACTGACTTAGCATGCATAATTGCAGCGGTCTGAGATGTAGGCGCGCAAATGGCACTATGTCCATTGCCGCTACCATTAAGCCGATCACCTCCATACACTGAGCCACCTAAGGGCGCGGAATGGAATGAAGAATACGGCAAGCATTTAGAAGCTTTGATAACCTGGACTCCGTCAGGTACATTTTCATCTCTACAGAATCTATAAGAGTCCCTAAGAAGGAGACTCTTGTGAGTGGGGATAGAGAACTCTTTTCCTCGTTCACTTTCCACCCGTGCGATCTCAGAAATGCCAGAACTATCTCTGTATGAGACTTGGCAATTTGAAAGCTTGACGCCTGTATCAGGATGTCGTCTAGATACGGAGCCACCGCTATGCCTCGCGGTCTTAGAACCGCCAGAAGTGAGCCCAGAACCTTCGTAAAGATTCTCGGGGCTGTAGCCAACCCGAAGGGAAGAGCTACAAATTGGTAATGCCTGTCTAGAAAGGCAGACCTTAGGAACCGATGATGATCTTTGTGAATCGGTATGTGAAGGTAGGCATCCTTTAAGTCCACTGTGGTCATGTACTGACCTTCTTGGATCATGGGTAGGATGGTCCGAATAGTTTCCATTTTGAAAGATGGAACTCTGAGGAATTTGTTTAAGATCTTTAGATCCAAAATTGGTCTGAAGGTTCCCTCTGTTTTGGGAACCACAAACAGATTTGAATAAAAACCCCGTCCTTGTTCCGTCCGCGGAACTGGATGGATCACTCCCATTACTAGGAGGTCTTGCACACAGCGTAGGAATGCCTCTTTCTTTATCTGACTTGCAGATAACCTTGAAAGATGAAATCTCCCTTGTGGAGGGGAAGCTTTGAAGTCCAGAAGATATCCCTGAGATATGATCTCCAACGCCCAGGGATCCTGAACATCTCTTGCCCACGCCTGGGCGAAGAGAAAAAGTCTGCCCCCTACTAGATCCGTCGCCGGATAGGGGGCCGTTCCTTCATGCTGTCTTAGAGGCAGCAGCAGGCTTTCTGGCCTGCTTGCCTTTGTTCCAGGACTGGTTAGGTTTCCAGGCCTGCTTAGATTGAGAAAAAGTTCCCTCTTGTCTTGAAGCGGAGGAAGTTGATGCTGCACCTGCCTTGGAATTTCGAAAGGCACGAAAATTAGACTGTTTGGCCTTTGATTTGGCCCTGTCCTGAGGAAGGGTATGACCCTTACCTCCAGTAATGTTAGCAATAATTTCTTTCAAACCAGGCCCGAATAAGGTCTGCCCCTTGAAAGGAATGTTGAGTAATTTAGACTTTGAAGTCACATCAGCTGACCAGGATTTGAGCCATAGCGCCCTACGCGCCTGGATGGCGAATCCGGAATTCTTAGCCGTTAGTTTAGTCAAATGAACAATGGCATCAGAAACAAATGAGTTAGCTAGCTTAAGAGTTCTAAGCTTGTCAACAATTTCAGTCAATGGAGCTGTATGGATGGCCTCTTCCAGGGCCTCAAACCAGAATGCCGCCGCAGCAGTGACATGCGCAATGCATGCAAGGGGCTGTAAAATAAAACCTTGTTGAATAAACATTTTCTTAAGGTAACCCTCTAATTTTTTATCCATTGGATCTGAAAAAGCACAACTGTCCTCAACCGGGATAGTGGTACGCTTTGCTAAAGTAGAAACTGCTCCCTCCACCTTAGGGACAGTCTGCCATAAGTCCCGTGTAGTGGCATCTATTGGAAACATTTTTCTAAATATAGGAGGTGGGGAAAAGGGCACACCGGGCCTATCCCACTCCTTACTAATAATTTCTGTAAGCCTTTTAGGTATTGGAAAAACATCAGTACTCACCGGCACTGCATAGTATTTATCCAGCCTACACAATTTCTCTGGCACTGCAATTGTGTCACAGTAATTCAGAGCAGCTAATACCTCCCCAAGCAATACACGGAGGTTCTCAAGCTTAAATTTAAAATTAGAAATCTCTGAATCAGGCCTCCCCGAATCAGAGACGTCACCCACAGACTGAAGCTCTCCGTCCTCAGGTTCTGCATATTGTGACGCAGTATCAGACATGGCTCTTACAGCATCTACGCGCTCTGTATCTCGTCTAACCCCAGAGCTATCGCGCTTGCCTCTCAATTCAGGCAATCTGGATAATACCTCTGACAGGGTATTATTCATGATTGCAGCCATGTCCTGCAAAGTAATCGCTATGGGTGTCCCTGATGTACTTGGCGCCATATTAGCGTGCATCCCTTGAGCGGGAGGCGAAGGGTCCGACACGTGGGGAGAGTTAGTCGGCATAACTTCCCCCCTCGACAGACCCCTCTGGTGACAATTCTTTTATAGATAAAGACTGATCTTTACTGTTTAAGGTTAAATCAATACATTTAGTACACATTCTCCTATGGGGCTCCACCATGGCTTTTAAACATAATGAACAAGTATCCTCTGTTTCAGACATGTTTGTACAGACTAGCAATGAGACTAGCAAGCTTGGAAAACACTTTAAACCAAGTTAACAAGCAATATAAAAAACGTTACTGTGCCTTTAAGAGAAACAGATTTTGACAAAATTTGAAATAACAGTGAAAAAAGGCAGTTACACTAACAAAATTTTTACAGTGTATGTAACAAGTCAGCAGAGCATTGCACCCACTTGCAAATGGATGATTAACCCCTTAATAACAAAAACAGAATAATAAATGACAAAAACGTTTTTTAAACACAGTCACAACAACTGCCACAGTCTACTGTGATTGTTACCCTCCTCAAACACGACTTTGAAGCCTTTTGAGCCCTTCAGAGATGTCCTGTATCATGCAGAGGGAAGCTGAATGTCTCTGTCAGTATTTTTAGCTGCACAGAAAAGCACTAAAATAGGCCCTTCCCACTCATATTGCAACAGTGGAAAGCTTCAGGAAACTGTCTCTAGGCAGAAATCAAACCAGCCATGTGGAAAAAAACTAGGCCCCAATAAGTTTTGTCACCAAACATATATAAAAACGATTAACATGCCAGCAAACGTTTTATATTACATTTTTATAAGAGTATGCATCAAAATTAATAAGCCTGATACCAGTAGCTATCACTGCATTTAAGGCTTTACTTACATTAATCCGGTATAAGCAGCATTTTCTAGCAAATTCCATCCCTAGAAAAATATTAACTGCACATACCTTATTGCAGGAAAACTTGCACACCATTCCCTCTCTGAAGTTACCTCACTCCTCAGAATATGTGAGAACAGCCATGGATCTTAGTTACTTCTGCTAAGATCATAGAAAATGCAGGCAGATTCTTCTTCTAAATACTGCCTCAGATAAACAGCACACTCCGGTACCATTTAAAAATAACAAACTTTTGATTGAAGAAATAAACTAAGTATAAAAACACCACTCTCCTCTTACGACCTCCATCTTGGTTGAGGCTTGCAAGAAAATGACTGGATATGGCAGTTAGGGGAGGAGCTATATAGCAGCTCTGCTGTGGGTGATCCTCTTGCAACTTCCTGTTGGGAAGGAGAATATCCCATAAGTAATGGATGATCCGTGGACTGGATACACTTAACAAAAGAAATATGTTTTATGAACAAAGAAGAGATACCTAAGTTGTTTAATCATTTCTCTCTTATAAAGATATTTATATATCCATTTAATTGTTTAAATAAATATTACACTGGCTTTGGCACAAATACTACAATATAGCTTAACGATTATATAAAAGCATGCCTATATATGCATATATATCAATGAATAAGAAATTGGATGGAACTAAAAACATTCATAATATGTCAGTATCTGAAACTTGTCTATATAAGAATGTGCATATCTATATATTTTTATGCAAAGATACATAAAGTAATACTTTTTGTATTAGGCTTTTCTAAAACAGCTTTAAACTGTATTAATCAACTGCTTCCCGTAGTATCCCTGTATCATTGTAGTTTCTAATATGTTAACAAATTGAACAGCTGTTTAAAATTTAACAAGTGATTAGTGACGTATATAAGGACAAATTAATGTACACCTGGTATAGTCTATGATTACGGCAACAGCTAGCCTAAACACGTTAGACTGATCTTTTCATTCATTTTATGTCTTTTTAATTATTTTTTGCTGTTCTTAATATTTAAATAAAGGTAATAATTTTTTCATTTACCTCTTGGGACTACCGCATATTTTTTCTTTATAGTAAACAGTAGGCAAGTATATAGCATAATGGATAATTATTATGATTGTCATTTGTATTAGCTATGGTTAGTCCCAGAAACTATCAACTATAGGAATTGAATTCTAAATAACTGGGAATATATGGTAATTCTTTACTAAGGCTACGCTATATACGTACGGAGGAATCTTTTAGGGATCTTAATCTTAAATTCTCTACACCTAACTAATGGAGAAATCTGGTATGTATGTGAGATCCCATAGGAGTATGCTAATGGTTTACAAACTCTCTAGGTATAAATTTGCTAAGATTTCAAGAATATGGTGGTAGTAAATATAACCGAGTACAAATACAAGGTTCTGTAAAAAAAAAATACACATTTCTGTAATTAAAACAGAAACTTAGACCCTAACATACGTAGGAACAATAGTATATATATATATATATATATATATATATATATATATATATATATATATATATATATATATATATATGTATATGTATGTGTGAAAGACTCCTCTGAGCATGTATGAGGTAGGAAAGATGATCTTACCATTATTAGGCAAAATGAACTAAACCAGGTGTCCTATACATAACAGAGGATTTGGGATTGCAAGACTCATTGCCATCAAGAATAATTTCAGTGACAGGTTGCGGAGTATTAGAGAGTCAAGTTAAAAACTGTATTGGCAAATTGATGCAGTTTCTTTAAAGGGAGAATTAAGAGCTCATCCCACTCCGGTACTCTTGAAGACTTGCTCCCAAGGAGTATTGTGGGGTTGTGATGGAATTGTTAACACAGTCTCCACTGCCTGAAGGTAGTGTTCTGATAGTAAAGCCGCAACGCTGTGGATCCCAGTTCCAGACAAGCGCATAATGATCTCCCACATGATGCCATGGTACAGGCAGGTAATGCATTAGGATCGGGGAGCTAGGGCCCTTAACTCCCGATCCCCTCATTTTGTAGAGGTTTTTTGGGTGGTCTCTTAGCTTGTCCGGTGTAACCAGTGATACAACATTCTTATGAGGTAAATGTGCTATAACTCTCACCCCTGGGTCGGCCGCATCCCACGACATCAGGTTAGCACACCTTGACTCGGCACATCTTTCGACTTGCCTCTGTGGCATCCTGTTTATTAGTTCACCTAGGGATGATTCCATGCGATCTGGGTGCTGTATCTTCTCAGGCTTAGCAGTCTGTAGTATCATGCCAGTCATTGACATATCAAACTCCAGAAAGGGGGTTTGCAGCGCCTGTGAGCAATCCTCCATGGTAGAAAGTAAAGATATGAGTATAGAGTATCCTTAGATTTTTAACAATGTGGTATGATTTTTGTTCTTCAGCATATATCGCTGATGAGTCTGACTGAGAAGGATATGTGGGGGGTGAGTGAGGTTTCAGGCCTCCGCTGCGTACCTCATCACTTCAGGTCTTCTGGGCTGAGATCTCTTACAAAAGTTGCCCAAATCTGTGCCTGGTATTAATCTGCCCTGGATCACTTGAAAACAGTTTGGTTTGAGGAATTAGGGGGTAGTAAACAGCGGTTTTATCAACCCCTTTCTTCAGCTGATTCTACAAAGCAGCCATCTTAGTCGCTGGTCCGACAAGCCCCAGACTGCCATTTATGTAGGTTTGTCATAGATGTATTTCGATTACCACTGTGTCACACTACTTTTCCTTGAGTATTTATTTTATTTTGTCGATGTAGGGAGGTTTTTCTAGGGGGACCCTCTCACATTTCAAGTTACACTTAGCAGCACTCTGATCATCTATAGACACCCTAGTATCACATTGATTTGGGTGTGTTATTTTGATTACCACTTCCATATAATAGTGATGGTGTTCAATCATTAATAGCTGTATATCTCTGAATTATTATTTTTTTCTTGACATTAGCGCCAATCAGGATAGCACCATACGGGACTTGTTCTCGGACAGTGTTATATCCACCCTCTTTTAAAAAAAAAAAAAATTATATATATATATATATATATATATATATATATATATATAATTAATTCAGTGATGTGCAGTCACTAGAGGCAGGGCTTCACCACTCATATGGGCAAAAAACATAATTTATGTAAGAACTTACCTGATAAATTCATTTCTTTCATATTAGCAAGAGTCCATGAGCTAGTGACGTATGGGATATACATTCCTACCAGGAGGGGCAAAGTTTCCCAAAAATCAAAATGCCTATAAATACACCCCTCACCACACCCACAAATCAGTTTAACGCATAGCCAAGAAGTGGGGTGATAAGAAAAAAGTGCGAAAGCATAAAAAATAAGGAATTGGAATAATTGTGCTTTATACAAAAAAATCATAACCACCACAAAAAGGGTGGGCCTCATGGACTCTTGCTAATATGAAATAAATGAATTTATCAGGTAAGTTCTTACATAAATTATGTTTTCTTTCATGTAATTAGCAAGAGTCCATGAGCTAGTGACGTATGGGATAATGACTACCCAAGATGTGGATCTTCCACGCAAGAGTCACTAGAGAGGGAGGTTTAAAATAAAGACAGCCAATTCCGCTGAAAATAATCCACACCCAAAATAAAGTTTAAATCTTATAATGAAAAAAAACTGAAATTATAAGCAGAAGAATCAAACTGAAACAGCTGCCTGAAGTACTTTTCTACCAAAAACTGCTTCAGAAGAAGAAAACACATCAAAATGGTAGAATTTAGTAAAAGTATGCAAAGAAGACCAAGTTGCTGCTTTGCAAATCTGATCAACCGAAGCTTCATTCCTAAACGCCCAGGAAGTAGAAACTGACCTAGTAGAATGAGCTGTAATCCTTTGAGGCGGAGTTTTACCCGACTCAACATAAGCATGATGAATTAAAGATTTTAACCAAGATGCCAAAGAAATGGCAGAGGCCTTCTGACCTTTCCTAGAACCGGATAAAATAAAGAATAGACTAGAAGTCTTTCGGAAATTCTTAGTAGCTTCAACATAATATTTCAAAGCTCTAACTACATCCAAAGAATGCAATGATCTCTCCTTAGAATTCTTAGGATTAGGACACAATGAAGGAACCACAATTTCTCTACTAATGTTGTTAGAATTCACAACCTTAGGTAAAAATTTAAAAGAAGTTCACAACACCGCCTTATCCTGATGAAAAATCAGAAAAGGAGACTCACAAGAAAGAGCAGATAATTCAGAAACTCTTCTAGCAGAAGAGATGGCCAAAAGAAACAAAACTTTCCAAGAAAGTAATTTAATGTCCAATGAATGCATAGGTTCAAACGGAGGAGCTTGAAGAGCCCCCAGAACCAAATTCAAACTCCAAGGAGGAGAGATTGACTTAATGACAGGTTTTATACGAACCAAAGCTTGTACAAAACAATGAATATCAGGAAGATTAGCAATCTTTCTGTGAAAAAGAACAGAAAGAGCAGAGATTTGTCCTTTCAAGGAACTTGCAGACAAACCTTTATCCAAACCATCCTGAAGAAACTGTAAAATTCTCGGAATTCTAAAAGAATGCCAGGAAAAATGATGAGAAAGACACCAAGAAATGTAAGTCTTCCAGACTCTATAATATATCTTTCTAGATACAGATTTACGAGCCTGTAACATAGTATTAATAACAGAGTCAGAGAAATCTCTTTGACTAAGAATCAAGCGTTCAATCTCCATACCTTTAAATTTAAGGATTTGAGATCCTGATGGAAAAAAGGACCTTGCGACAGAAGGTCTGGTCTTAACGGAAGAGTCCACGGTTGGCAAGAGGCCATCCGGACAAGATCCGCATACCAAAACCTGTGAGGCCATGCTGGAGCCACCAGCAGAACAAACGAGCATTCCTTCAGAATCTTGGAGATTACTCTTGGAAGAAGAACTAGAGGCGGAAAGAGATAGGCAGGATGATACTTCCAAGGAAGTGACAATGCATCCACTGCTTCCACCTGAGGATCCCTGGATCTGGACAGATACTTGGGAAGTTTCTTGTTTAGATGAGAAGCCATCAGATCTATTTCTGGAAGTCCCCACATTAGAACAATCTGAAGAAATACCTCTGGGTGAAGAGACCATTCGCCCGGATGTAACGTTTGGCGACTGAGATAATCCGCTTCCCAATTGTCTATACCTGGGATATGAACCGCAGAAACTAGACAGGAGCTGGATTCCGCCCATACCAGTATTCGAGATACTTCTTTCATAGCCAGAGGACTGTGAGTCCCTCCTTGATGAATGATGTATGCCACAGTTGTGATATTGTCTGTCTGAAAACAAATGAACAATTCTCTCTTTAGAAGAGGCCATGACTGAAGAGCTCTGAAAATTGCACAGAGTTTCAAAATATTGATTGGTAATCTCACCTCCTGAGATTCCCAAACCCCTTGTGCTGTCAGAGACCCCCAAACAGCTCCCCAACCTGTCAGACTTGCATCTGTTGAAATTACAGTCCAGGTCGGAAGAACAAAAGAAGCCCCCTGAACTAAACGATGGTGATCTGTCCACCACGTCAGAGAGTGTCGTACAATCGGTTTTAAAGATATTAATTGAGATATCTTTGTGTAATCCCTGCACCACTGGTTCAGCATACAGAGCTGAAGAGGTCGCATGTGAAAACGAGCAAAGGGGATCGCGTCCGATGCAGCAGTCATAAGACCTAGAATTTCCATGCATAAGGCTACCGAAGGGAATGATTGTGATTGAAGGTTTCGACAAGCTGAGATCAATTTTAGACGTCTCTTGTCTGTCAGAGACAGAGTCATGGACACTGAATCTATCTGGAAACCTAAAAAGGTTACCCTTGTCTGAGGAATCAATTAACTTTTCGGTAAATTGATCCTCCAACCATGATCTTGAAGAAACAACACAAGTCGATTCGTATGAGATTCTGCTAAATGTGAAGACTGAGCAAGTACCAAGATATCGTCCAAATAAGGAAATACCACAATACCCTGTTCACTGATTACAGACAGAAGGGCACCGAGAACCTTTGTAAAAATTCTTGGAGCTGTTGCTAGGCCAAACGGCAGAGCCACAAACTGGTAATGCTTGTCTAGGAAAGAGAATCTCAGAAACTGATAGTGATCTGGATGAATCGGAATATGCAGATATGCATCCTGTAAATCTATTGTGGACATATAATGCCCTTGCTGAACAAAAGGCAGGATAGTCCTTATAGTTACCATTTTGAATGTTGGTATCCTTACATAACGATTCAATATTTTTAGATCCAGAACTGGTCTGAAGGAATTCTCCTTCTTTGGTACAATGAAGAGATTTGAATAAAACCCCAGCCCCTGTTCCAGAACTGGAACTGGCATAATTACTCCAGCCAACTCTAGATCTGAAACACATTTCAGAAATGCTTGAGCTTTCGCTGGATTTACTGGGACACGGGAAAGAAAAAATCTCTTTGCAGGAGGCATTATCTTGAAGCCAATTCTGTACCCTTCTGAAACAATGTTCTGAATCCAAAGATTGTGAATTGAATTGATCCAAATTTCTTTGAAAAATCGTAATCTGCCCCCTACCAGCTGGGCTGGAATGAGGGCCGCACCTTCATGTGGACTTGGGAGCTGGCTTTGGTTTTCTAAAAGGCTTGGATTTATTCCAGACTGGAGATGGTTTCCAAACTGATACCGCTCCTGTGGGTGAAGGATCAGGCTTTTGTTCCTTATTGTGACGAAAGGAACGAAAACGATTATTAGACCTAAATTTACCTTTAGATTTTTTATCCTGTGGTAAAAAAGTTCCTTTCCCTCCAGTAACAGTTGAGATAATAGAATCCAACTGAGAACCAAATAATTTATTACCCTGGAAAGAAAGGGAAAGCAAAGTTGACTTAGAAGACATATCAGCATTCCAAGTTTTAAGCCATAAAGCTCTTCTAGCTAAAATAGCTAGAGACATATACCTGACATCAACTCTAATGATATCAAAGATGGCATCACAAATAAAGTTATTAGCATGTTGAAGAAGATTAACAATGCTATGAGAATTATGATCTGTTACTTGTTGCGCTAAAGCTTCTAACCAAAAAGTTGAAGCTGCAGCAACATCCGCTAAAGATATAGCAGGTCTAAGAAGATTACCTGAACATAAGTAAGCTTTTCTTAGAAAGGATTCAATCTTCCTATCTAAAGGATCCTTAAAGGAAGTACTATCTGCCGTAGGAATAGTAGTACGTTTAGCAAGAGTGGAGATAGCCCCATCAACTTTAGGGATTTTGTCCCAAAACTCTAATCTGTCAGATGGCACAGGATATAATTGCTTAAAACGTTTAGAAGGAGTAAATGAATTACCCAAATTATTCCATTCCCTGGAGATTACTTCAGAAATAGCATCAGGGACAGGAAAAACTTCTGGAAGAACTACAGGAGATTTAAAAACCTTATTTAAACGTTTAGATTTAGTATCAAGAGGACCAGAATCCACTATTTCTAATGCAATTAAGACTTCTTTAAGTAAAGAACGAATAAATTCCATTTTGAATAAATATGAAGATTTATCAGCATCAACCTCTGAGACAGAATCCTCTGAACCAGAGGAACCATTATCAGAATCAGAATGATGATTTTCATTTAAAAATTCATCTGAAAAATGAGAAGTTTTAAAAGACCTTTTACGTTTACTAGGAGGAATAACAGACATAGGGGCCTAGTTATCAAGCCGTCAACCTCAAATACGCTGGAATTCCGCAGCGTATTTGTGGCGAGGCTGATTTGCCTTAGTTATCAAGGCTCGAGACCGGCAAAAGTAGAATTTTGTGACGTAAGCATCGATCCGCCGGACTCAGTCCGACACAGATCGATTCTTACGTCACTCCAGATGTTCCGCACACAAGTGCGGCACATTCTCACTACTTTTGCTAGCTATCAAAAAACTAGCAGGTACGCTCGGCACTTTTACGGCCCAGCGTACCTGGTTTTCAATCAGCCAGCCTGGAGGCGGCGGATCCCATAGGAATCAATGGGAGTCTGACCATAGCGAAAGTACAAGTTCGCTGCTGACAGACATCCCATTGATTTCTATGGGAGATGTCTGCACCTAACACCCTAACATGTACCCCGAGTCTAAACACCGCTAATCTGACCCCCCCTACACCGCCGCAACTACATAAAGTTATTACCCCCTAAACCGCCGCTCCCGGAGCCCACCGCAAGCTACTCTATACATATTAACCCCTAAACCGCCGCTCCCTGAACCCGCCGCAACCTATATTAAATGTATTAACCCCTATCCTGCCCCCCCTACACCGTCGCCACCTATAATAAATTTATTAACCCCTATCCTGCCCCCCCTACACCGTCGCCACCTATAATAAATTTATTAACCCCTATCCTGCCCCCCACTACGCCGCCGCCACTGTCATAAAATTATTAACCCCTAAACCTAAGTCTAACCCTAACCCTAACGCCCCCCTAACTTAAATATTAATTAAATAAATCTAAATAAATTAACTCTTATTAAGTAAATGAATCCTATTTAAAACTAAATACTTACCTTTAAAATAAACCCTAATATAGCTACAATATAAATAATAATTATATTCTAGCTATCTTAGGATTTATATTTATTTCACAGGTACTTTTCAATTTATTTTAACCATGTACAATAGCTATTAAATAGTTATTAACTATTTAATAGCTTACCTAGCTAAAATAAAGAGAAATGTACCTGTGAAATAAATCCTAACCTAAGTTACAATTACACCTAACACTACACTATACTTTAATAAATTATTCCTATTTAAAAATAAATACCTACCTGTAAAATAAACCCAAGATAGCTACAATATAATTAATAATTATATTATAGCTATCTTAGGATTTATATTTATTTTACAGGTAACTTTGTATTTATTTTAGCTAGATAGAATAGTTATTAAATAGTTATTAACTATTTAATAACTACATAGCTAAAAGAAATACAAAATTACCTGTAAAATAAATCCTAACTTAAGTTACAATTAAACCTAATACTACACTATCATTAAATTAATTAAATAAACTACCTACAAATAACTACAATTAAATACAATTACATAAACTAACTAAAGTACAAAAAATAAAAAAAGCTAAGTTACAAAAAATAAAAAAATAAGTTACAAACATGTTACAAATATTACAACAATTTTAAGCTACTTACACCTAATCTAAGCCCCTAATAAAATAACAAACCCCCCAAAATAAAAAAATGCCCTACCCTATTCTAAATTAAATAAATTTCAAAGCTCTTTTACCTTACCAGCCCTTAAAAGGGCCATTTGTGGGGGCATGCCCCAAAGAAAACAGCTCTTTTGCCTGTAAAAGAAAAATACAACCCCCCCCCAACATTAAAACCCACCACCCACATACCCCTAATCTAACCCAAACCCCCCTTACAAAAACCTAACACTAATCCCCTGAAGATCATCCTACCTTGAGTCGTCTTCACTCAGCCGAGCCACCGATGGAACTGAAGAGGACATCCGGAGCGTTAGAAGTTAATCCTCCAAGCGGTGCTGAAGAAATCTTCCATCCGATGAAGTCATCATCCAGGCGGCGCTGAAGAAAAGTCTTCGATCCGTCCGATGTCATCTTCAAAGAGGCGCTGAAGAGGTCTTCTATCCGGGCGAAGTCATCTTCCAAGCCGGGTCTTGAATCTTCCTTCACCGACGGACTACGACGAATGACGGCTCCTTTAAGGGACGTCATCCAAGATGGCGTCCCCTCAATTCCGATTGGCTGATAGGATTCTATCAGCCAATCGGAATTAAGGTAGGAAAAATCTGATTGGCTGATGGAATCAGCCAATCAGATTGAGCTTGCATTCTATTGGCTGTTCCGATCAGCCAATAGAATGCAAGCTCAATCTGATTGGCTGATTGGATCAGCCAATCGGATTGAACTTGAATCTGATTGGCTGATTCCATCAGCCAATCAGATTTTCCTACCTTAATTCCGATTGGCTGATAGAATCCTATCAGCCAATCGGAATTGAGGGGACGCCATCTTGGATGACGTCCCTTAAAGCAGCCGTCATTCGTTGTAGTCCGTCGGTGAAGAAGGTGGTTCCGCGTCGGCGGAAGGAAGATTCAAGACCCGGCTTGGAAGATGACTTCGCCCGGATAGAAGACCTCTTCAGCGCCTCTTGGAAGATGACATCGGACGGATCGAAGACTTTTCTTCAGCGCCGCCTGGATGATGACTTCATCGGATGGAAGATTTCTTCAGCGCCGCTTGGAGGATTAACTTCTTCCGCTCCGGATGTCCTCTTCAGTTCCATCGGTGGCTCGGCTGAGTGAAGACGACTCAAGGTAGGATGATCTTCAGGGGATTAGTGTTAGGTTTTTGTAAGGGGGGTTTGGGTTAGATTAGGGGTATGTGGGTGGTGGGTTTTAATGTTGGGGGGGGGTTGTATTTTTCTTTTACAGGCAAAAGAGCTGTTTTCTTTGGGGCATGCCCCCACAAATGGCCCTTTTAAGGGCTGGTAAGGTAAAAGAGCTTTGAAATTTATTTAATTTAGAATAGGGTAGGGCATTTTTTTATTTTGGGGGGGTTTGTTATTTTATTAGGGGGCTTAGATTAGGTGTAAGTAGCTTAAAATTGTTGTAATATTTGTAACATATTTTTTTATTTTTTGCAACTTAGCTTTTTTTATTTTTTGTACTTTAGTTAGTTTATGTAATTGTATTTAATTGTAGTTATTTGTAGTTAATTTATTTAATTAATTTAATGATAGTGTAGTATTAGGTTTAATTGTAACTTAAGTTATGATTTATTTTACAGGTAATTTTGTATTTCTTTTAGCTATGTAGTTATTAAATAGTTAATAACTATTTAATAACTATTCTAACTAGCTAAAATAAATACAAAGTTACCTGTAAAATAAATATAAATCCTAAGATAGCTATAATATAATTATTAATTACATTGTAGCTATCTTAGGGTTTATTTTACAGGTAAGTATTTATTTTTAAATAGGAATAATTTATTAAAGTATAGTGTAGTGTTAGGTGTAATTGTAACTTAGGTTAGGATTTATTTCACAGGTACATTTCTCTTTATTTTAGCTAGGTAAGCTATTAAATAGTTAATAACTATTTAATAGTTATTGTACATGGTTAAAATAAACTGAAAGGTACCTGTAAAATAAATATAAATCCTAAGATAGCTAGAATATAATTATTATTTATATTGTAGCTATATTAGGGTTTATTTTAAAGGTAAGTATTTAGTTTTAAATAGGATTCATTTACTTAATAAGAGTTAATTTATTTAGATTTATTTAATTAATATTTAAGTTAGGGGGGCGTTAGGGTTAGGGGTTAATCATTTTATTACAGTGGCGGCGGCGTAGTGGGGGGCAGATTAGGGGTTAATAAATTTATTATAGGTGGCGACGGTGTAGGGGGGGCAGGATATGGGTTAATAGGTTTAATATAGGTTGCGGCGGGTTCATGGAGCGGCGGTTTAGGGGTTAAACTATTTATTTAGTTGCGGAGAGGTGCCGGATCAGCAGGATAGGGGTTAATAATTTTATTATAGAGGGCGACGGTATGGGGGGGGCAGGATAGGGGTTAATACATTTATAAGAGTTGCGGCAGGGTCTAGGAGCGGCGGTTTAGGGATTAGTAACTTTATTGAGTTGCGGGAGGCTCCGGGGGCGCCGGTATAGGGATAGAACAGTGTAGTTTAGTGTGAGTGCTTAGTGACAGGCTAGCAATAAAGCTGGGAAAAAGCCGAAGGGCAGCGAGATCGGATGAGTGATAACTGTCACAGTCCGCTGCTCATCGCCCCGCGGCTTTTGACAGCTTTATTTGATAACTTAGGCGTATTTTTTCAGGTCCGCGGCGGCGAAGGTAGGCGAGCTTAGGCGGGCGTATTGGGCCGGCGAAGCCAGAAAAGTAGACGGCTTGATAACTACCCCCCATAGCCTTCTTAATGGATTTAGAAACAAAATCTCTTATGTTAACAGGAACACTCTGAGTGTTAGATGTTGACTGAACAGCAACAGGTAATGTAACATTACTAAAGGAAATATTATCTGCATTAACAAGTTTGTCATGACATTCATTACAAACAACAGCTGGAGGAACAGATACCACAAGTTTACAGCAGATACACTTAACTTTGGTAGATCCAGCACCAGGCAGCGTTTTTCCAGAAGTATCTTCTGACTCAGTGTCAATCTGGGACATCTTGCAATATGTAATAGAATAAACAACATATAAAGCAAAATTGAGCAAATGGGAATGGAAAAAAATTCCAGTGAACAAGCTTCTAGCAACCAGAAGCAATAAATAATGAGACTTAAATAATGTGGAGACAATAGTGACGCCCATATTTTTTAGCGCCAAAAAAGACGCCCACATTATTTGGCGCCTAAATGCTTTTGGCGCCAAAAATGACGCCACATCCGGAATGCCGACACTTTTGGCGCAAAAAAAGCCAAAAAAGTCCGCGCCAAGAATGACGCAATAAAATGAAAATTGATTTATTCATATGCATTATCCCAAATATGAAACTGACTGTCTGAAATAAGGAATGTTTGAACATCCTGAGTCAAGGCAAATAAATGTTTGAATACATATATTTAGAACTTTATATAAAAGTGCCCAACCATAGCTTAGAGTGTCACAGAAAATAAGACTTACTTACCCCAGGACACTCATCTACATGTAGTAGAAAGCCAAACCAGTACTGAAACGAGAATCAGTAGAGGTAATGGTATATATAAGAGTATATCGTCGATCTGAAAAGGGAGGTAAGAGATGAATCTCTACGACCGATAACAGAGAACCTATGAAATAGACCCCGTAGAAGGAGATCATTGAATTCAAATAGGCAATACTCTCCTCACATCCCTCTGACATTCACTGCACGCTGAGAGGAAAACCGGGCTCCAACCTGCTGCGGAGCGCATATCAACGTAGAATCTAGCACAAACTTACTTCACCACCTCCATAGGAGGCAAAGTTTGTAAAACTGATTTGTGGGTGTGGTGAGGGGTGTATTTATAGGCATTTTGAGGTTTGGGAAACTTTGCCCCTCCTGGTAGGAAAGTATATCCCATAAGTCACTAGCTCATGGACTCTTGCTAATTACATGAAAGAAACATTTATTTTTTATTGGCTTAAAAAAAAAAAATTCAATTTTTTTTCCACAGCTACATGTTGTGCAATGGAGAGGCACAAGCAGGTCTGCCCACCATTACACAACATGCTGCGCCTCCTACTGAATGAAAGTGGTTAAGATCATTGCATGACACATAACTGCTTATTTGAGGCAGTCCTATTTGGGCTGACCCAATCCAGTGAGAGGCATTAGTAAGTGGAACTTAGGGTTGGGGCTGGATGTTAAATGATATAAAACAAAACAATGGAAAAAAACAACTTTCATTTATTTTGTTGCTGTCCTGTGAAGCTGCCAGCTTTGCTAAAGTGAAAAGGAGAGTTCTGTACTACCCCTCCAAGTGCAGTGGAATGTTCCACTGTCACTTCCTTAGAGAGCAGCCAGGAATGCAGTGAGCAGTGTTTTAGCCACATCTTATTGAAATAAGTTCTGCAACCTTAGATTTTGTTGAAAGGGATTCTGTTAGTGAAAATTATTATTTAATGAATGTGGTTTAGTTTTTTTTTTTTTTTCCTCTTTTACAGCAGTTTAAGGATCGTTTTTGTATTTTGTTTACTAAATATGTACACCCACCCACTACCTTAGCAGCTTGCCTCTGTACTTTACACTAATTTATAGTCTCACTTTCTGAACTCTCTGTAGCTCTGCTGTTTTATTACTTAAAAATGCAGTGGTCCCTCTTCCCACCCCTTGTGTGTGTGTGTGTGTGTGTGTGTGTGTCTCTCTCTCTCTATCTATCCATCTCTCTCCTTATGTGTCGTTCTCCCCCATGATCTCTTTCTCTCTCTCTGTCTCTCTTCCTCCCCCTCTGACTCTCTCATCCCTTATGTGTCTCTCTAAACCTCTGTGTGTGGTTGTGTCTCTCTCTTTCTCTAACCCTCTGTGTGTGATTGTGTCTCTCTCTCTCTCTCTAACCCTCTGTGTGTGATTGTGTCTCTCTCTTTCTCTAACCCTCTGTGTGTGTGTGTGTGTGTGTGTGTGTGTGTCTCTCTCTCTATCTATCCATCTCTCTCCTTATGTGTCGTTCTCCCCCATGGTCTCTTTCTCGCTCTGTCTCTCTTCCTCCCCCTCTGACTCTCTCATCCCTTATGTGTCTCTCTAACCCCCTGTGTGGTATTGTGTGTGTGTCTCTCTCTCTCTCTAACCCTCTGTGTATGATTGTGTCTCTTTCTCTCTCTCTCTAACCCTCTGTGTGTGATTGTGTGTCTCTCTCTCTCTTTCTAACCCTCTGTGTGTGATTGTGTGTCTCTCTCTTTCTTTCTCTCTCTCTAACCCACTGTGTGTGATTGTGTCTCTCTCTTTCTCTCTATCTCTCTCTAACCCTCTGTGTATGATTGTGTCTCTCTCTGTTTCTCTCTAACCCTCTGTGTGTGTTTGTGTCTCTCTTTCTCTCTAACCCTCTGTGTGTGATTATGTCTCTCTCTCTTTCTCTCTCTAACCCTCTGTGTGTGATTGTGTCTCTCTCTCTCTTTCTCTCTCTCTCTAACCCTCTGTGTTTGATTGTGTGTTTCTCTCTAACCCTCTGTGTGTGTTTGTGTCTCTCTCTTTCTCTCTTTAACACTCTGTGTATGATTGTGTCTCTCTCTCTCTTTCTCTAACCCTCTGTGTGTGATTGTTTCTCTCTTTCTCTCTCTCTCTAACCCTCTGGGTGTGATTGTGTCTCTCTTTCTCTCTCTCTCTAACCCTCTGTGTGTGATTGTGTCTCTCTTTCTCTCTCTAACCCTCTGTGTGTGATTGTGTCTCTCTCTCTAACCCTCTGTGTGTGATTGTGTCTCTCTTTCTCTCTAACCCTGTGTGTCTCTCCCCCCTCCCCGTCTCTCGCTCCCTCTCAACCCGAGTGCTTTTCTGTGTTTCTGTCTACCTTTTATTTATTTAATTAATGAATTGGTAGTGCCATCTGATGGTGTGGCTTTATTTAAAGGGGTGGGGTCAAGCTCCTCACATTCTTTAAATTTCACCAGCCGCCACTGGATCAAGACATTTTTATATTTACTGAATAACGAAAGAATCTATAAGCATAATTTGCAGTATTAAAGTAAAAAATATGTTTTAAACATATTTTAATGGGCCTGGATTTCTATATCTCATAATCAGAGCAAGCATTTTGTTATCTGGCAAGAGTTTCTGTTACAATCCTTTAGACTAAAATCAGATGTTTACTAAGTTGACCAGTTTTCCAAAACACCATTTAAAGGGACATGAAACCCATGTTTTCTTTCATGATTTAGAAAGAGCATGCAATTTTAAATAACTTTCCAATTTATATCTAATATCTATTTTTGCTTCATTCTTTTGATATCCTTTGTTGAAAATCATATCTAAATATGCTCAGTAGCTGCTGATTGGTGGCTGCACATAGATATGCTTGCAAACTTGGAAGGTAAGCGCGGTATAGCTGCATCCGGAACCGGAACCGGCAAAATTGTAAAGTCCTCCAATGAGCCGAGCTAGCAGAGTGCCGTAGCCTGCGATAAATCCCAATATCGCACAACGTTACAAAAGCACCTGTTTGGTTTTTGAAGTGCCTGCCATCTCCTTTCCTGCTGCACATAGGTACCTCATGTGATTGGCTCACCCATGTGCTATTTCTTCGACAAAGGATAGCTAAAGAATGAAGGCGTATCCTAGCCACTGCCTCACCAGCCTCTGACGTCAATGCACGTCACTGATATATAGATATATATATGTGTGTGTGTGTGTGTGTGTGTGTGTGTGTGTGTGTGTGAAAAAAGAGAGAGAACAGCACTCCTGAGATAGAACAAAAGCTAGAATAACTTCCATGCCTGTTCATTTATATTTCAACTCAGGGTGCGTGTTCTTTTAGCACACTATGCCCCTTCACAGAGAAAAAATATCCTGTAGCATATCAGTCTGATCCTGCCCAATGACAGTCCAGCGCCAAAATACCAGGCAATTCTTCTCTGAACAAGGGAAGCAACAACCCCAGACGAAACCCCACACACACAAAATAATTAACATTTTAGCTATGCAAAATAAGCAGATATACACAAATATTGCTTTCACCAGTAATAAAAATAAATTTAAAAAAACATAAATTTATGCTTACCAGATAAATTCTTTTTCTTCCGGATAGGGAGAGTCACCCCAGCCAAAGGCTTAAATATCCCTCCAACTTCCTCATTACCCCAGTCATTCTGCTGAGGGAACAAAGAAAAGTAGGAGAAATATCAGGGTATAAATGGTGCCAGAAGAATAAGATAAATAATAGGGGGCCGTCCTTAGACAAGAAAAAATGTGCGGGGGCCGTGGACTCCGGAAGGACAGGAATTTATCTGTTAAGCATAAATGATGTTTTCCTTCCTAAGATAGGGAGAGTCCACGGCTTCATTCCTTACTGTTAAGAAACCTATATCCAAGCTCCAGAGGACACTGAATGAATAATGGGAGGGAACAAAGAGGAAGAGGCGGACCCTATTCTGAGCACCACAACCTGCAACACTTTTCTCCTGAAAGCTGTTTCAGTCGAAGCAAAAACATCAAACTATTAAAAATTAGAAAAAGTATGTAAAGAGGACCAGGTAGCCGCCGTACAAATCTGATTCATAGAGGCCTCGTTCTTAAAGGCCCAAGAGGAAGCCACTGCTCTAGTGGAATGAGCAGTTATCCTGCTGTCTCGTAAGCTAAGCGGATGACACTCCCTAACCAAAAAGATAGGGAAGTCGAAGTAGCCTTCTGCCCCTTACGCTTCCCCGAATAGACACCAAAAAAGAAAAAGATTGTCTAAACTGCTTAGTAGCCCGAAGAAAGAACTTCAAGGTACAAACCACACCAAAATGGTGAAGTAAACGTTCCTTTGATGAAGAAGGATTAGAACACAATGAAGGAACCACAATCTCTTGATTGATGTTGCGATCTGACACAACCTTAGCAAGAAAACCCAATTTAGTACGTAAAACAGCCTTATCTGCATGAAAAATCAGATAAGGGAACTCAAATCGCAAAGCAGAAATCTCAGAAACTCTGCGTGCAGAGGCAATAGCCATGAAAAAGAGAACCTTCCAAGAACACAATTTAATGTCAATTCAGAGGCTCAAACGGAGCCTGTTGCAAAACACAAAGAACAAGATTTAGGCTCAAATGAGGAGCACAAATCTAAACACAGGTCTGATCATAATTAGAGCCTTAAAGGACTGCATGTCTGGAAGCTCAGCCAGCCTCTTGTGCAATAAAACTGACAGGGCCGAAATCTGTCCTCTCAGGAAACTAGCAGAAAGGTCCTTCTCCAGTCCATCCTGGAAAAAAAGATAAGATCCTGGCAACCTTAACTCTGTGCCAGGAAAAACTACACTCTTCACACCAGAATAAGTAGGTCCTCCACCCGTTGTGGTAGATACCCCGAGTAACTGGTTTACGAGCATGAATAAGAGTATCAATGACACTCTCAGAGAAACCTCTCTCTGCTAAGACTAAGTGTTGAATCTCCACGCAGTCAGCCTCAGAGAATATAGATTTTGATGAACAAATGGACCTTGTAACAGCAGGTCTCTGCGACAAGGTAACTTCCACGGAGGAGATGAGGACATCCACACTAGATAAACGCGAACTACATCCTTTGCAGTCACCATGGAGCAATCAGGATTACTGATACACGCTCCTGCTTGATGCGGGCCACTACTCGAGGAAGAAGCAGTAATGGAGGAAGAAAAAAGATATCAGTTTGAACCTCCAGGGCAATGCTAGTGCATCTATTCGATCAGCTTGGGGATCCCTCGACCTCGACCCGTACCAGGGTAGCTTGATATTGAGACAGGACGCCATGAGATCTATCTCCGGCGTCCCACACATGCTGAATATCTCTGCAAACACCTTGGGATGGAGAGACTATTCCCCTGGGTGGAAGGATTGCCTGCTGAGAAAATCCGCCTCCCAGTTGTCCACACCCGGAATGTGGATCGCTGACAGCGAACAGCTGTGGGCCTCCGCCAACTCCAGAATCTGAGATACTTTCTTCATCCCCAAGGAACTTCTCGTTCCCCCCCTGATGGTTAATGTAAGCCACCGAGGATATATTGTCTGATTGGAATCTGATAAACTGGGACAAATCCAGAAATGGCCATGCCTTCAAGGCATTGAAGATTGCCCGTAGTTACAAAATTAATCGGGAGGGAGGACTCCTCCTGAGTCTACAACTCCTGTGCCTTCCTGGCAACTCAAACCGCTCCCCATCCGGATAGGCTTGTGTCCGTAGTCACAATCTCCCAGGATGGTCTTAAGAAGCACGTCCCTCGGGACAGATGATCTGGACAGAGCCACCAAGAGAGATTCTCTCGACCGGCTGTCTAATATGTAGAGACAGATCAGAATGATTGCCGTTCCACTGTCTCAGCATGCACAGTTGTAAATGTCTGAGACAGAACCTGGCAAAAGGAATGATGTCCATGCAGGACACCTTAAGACCAATTACATCCATACACTGAGCCACAGAGGGACTAAAGGAGGTCCGGAGGGCAAGACATTCCGAAGTTAGCTTGCAACGTCTCTGGTCTGTTAAAAATACCCTCATAGATATGGAGTCTATTGTAGCACCCAGGAATTCCACCCTGGTACTTGGGATAAAAGAACTCTTGTCCAAGTTTATCTTCCATCCATGTGATCGAAGAAGACTAAGAAGGGACTCCGAGTATTCTTCCATTAGACGACAAGATGGTACTTGCACCAGAATATCGTCCAAGTATGGGGCTACTGTAATACCCTGAGTTCTGGCAATGACAAGAAGAGCCCCCAGAACCTTTGTAAGGATTCTTGGAGCAGTAGCTAGGCCAAACGGAAGGGCAATGAACTGGAAGTGCTGGTCCAGAAATGCAAACCTCAGGAACTGAAATATTGGATTGGAATATGAAGGTAAGCGTCCTTCAGATCCATAGTTGTCATAAACTGGCCTTCCTGAACTAAAGGAAGGATGGACCTTATTGTCTCCATCTTGAAGAAAGGGACACTGAGAATTTTTTTTAAGCCCTTTTCAGAATTGGGCAGAAAGTTCCCTCCTTCTTTGGGACCAGGAAAACATCTTTCTTCTATAGGCACCAAGACAACAACTCCTAAGGAGGAAAGGTCCCGAATGCACCCTAGAAAGGCATCCCTCTTTTCTGGTCTGTAGACAGGTTCGAGAGTAGGAATCTGCCCCTGGGCAGATGAGATTTAAAGCCTATCTTGTATTCCTGAGTACGACCTTGTAATCCCTGAGTAGGACCCACGGATCCTGTACGTCCCAGAACCAAGAATCTGAAAAAAGAGACAGTCCGCCCCTACACGATCCAATTCCGGATTGGGGGCAGCCCCATCATGCCGATTTGATTTCAGCAGGCTTCTTATTCTGCTTGGACTTATTCCAGGACTGAGACGGCTTCCAAGTACTCTTGGGTTGCTCGGGCTTGAAGGATTGTTGTCGTTGGGATTTGTCAGGACAAAAAACATAATTTATGTAAGAACTTACCTGATAAATTAATTTCTTTCATATTAGCAAGAGTCCATGAGCTAGTGACGTATGGGATATACATTCCTACCAGGAGGGGCAAAGTTTCCCAAACCTCAAAATGCCTATAAATACAACCCTCACCACACCCACAAATCAGTTTAACGAATAGCCAAGAAGTGGGGTGATAAGAAAAAAGTGCGAAAGCATAAAAAATAAGGAATTGGAATAATTGTGCTTTATACAAAAAAATCATAACCACCACAAAAAAGGGTGGGCCTCATGGACTCTTGCTAATATGAAAGAAATGAATTTATCAGGTAAGTTCTTACATAAATTATGTTTTCTTTCATGTAATTAGCAAGAGTCCCCGAGCTAGTGACGTATGGGATAATGAATACCCAAGATGTGGATCTTCCACGCAAGAGTCACTAAAGAGGGAGGGATAAAATAAAGACAGACAATTCCGCTGAAAATAATCCACACCCAAAACAAAGTTTAAATCTTATAATGAAAAAAAACTGAAATTATAAGCAGAAGAATCAAACTGAAACAGCTGCCTGAAGTACTTTTCTACCAAAAACTGCTTCAGAAGAAGAAAACACATCAAAATGGTAGAATTTAGTAAAAGTATGCAAAGAAGACCAAGTTGCTGCTTTGCAAATCTGATCAACCGAAGCTTCATTCCTAAACGCCCAGGAAGTAGAAACTGACCTAGTAGAATGAGCTGTAATCCTTTGAGGCGGAGTTTTACCCGACTCGACATAAGTATGATGAATCAAAGACTTCAACCAAGACGCCAAAGAAATGGCAGAGGCCTTCTGACCTTTCCTAGAACCGGAAAAGATAACAAATAGACTAGAAGTCTTTCGGAAATTTTTAGTAGCTTCAACATAATATTTCAAAGCTCTAACTACATCCAAAGAATGCAACGATCTTACCCCAGGACACTCATCTACATGTAGTAGAAAGCCAAACCAGTACTGAAACGAGAATCAGTAGAGGTAATGGTATATATAAGAGTATATCGTCGATCTGAAAAGGGAGGTAAAGAGATGAATCTCTACGACCGATAACAGAGAACCTATGAAACAGACCCCGTAGAAGGAGATCATTGAATTCAAATAGGCAATACTCTCTTCACATCCCTCTGACATTCACTGCACACTGAGAGGAAAACCGGGCTCCAGCCTGCTGCGAGGCGCATATCAACGAAGAATCTAGCACAAACTTACTTCACCACCTCCATGGGAGGCAAAGTTTGTAAAACTGATTTGTGGGTGTGGTGAGGGGTGTATTTATAGGCATTTTGAGGTTTGGGAAACTTTGCCCCTCCTGGTAGGAATGTATATCCCATACGTCACTAGCTCATGGACTCTTGCTAATTACATGAAAGAAATTAGAAGATTTCGTCCCTTAGACTTGTTCTTCTTATCTTACAGTAGGAAGGCACCCTTGCCTCCGGTAACCGTAGAAATAATGGAGTCCAAGGAGGACCAAATATAATCTTTCCCTTGAAGGCAAGAGAATGGAGTCTGGACTTAGAAGTCATATCCGCAGACCAAGACTTCAACCAGAGCGCACGGTGGTCTAGGACCGCAATACCAGAGTCCTTTGCATTTAGGCGAATAATTAGCATGTTCGCATCACAGCTAAAAGAATTAGCAATTCTTAGAGCTTTAATTCTGTCTTGAATATCGTCAAGGGGAGACTCCACCTCAAGGATTTCCAATAAAGAGTTGCACCAGTAGGTAGCTGCTCCAGGAAACCGTGGCAACTGCAGCCTCCGGTAGAAATAAAAATCCAGTATGTTGAAACATCTTTCTCAGAAAGGTTTCCATTTTCTTATCCATCGGCTCTCTGAACGAAGAACTATCCTTAAGAGGTATAGTAGTACGTTTAGCAAGAGTAGAGATGGCACCATCCACCTTAAGAATTGAGCCCCACAAATCCAGTTGAGAGTCGGGGACCTGGAACAACTTTTTAAAAGTAGACGAGGGGGAATTCTTTTCCAGTCGTTGTTAAAAATGTTCGCCATATTAACCGACACTGGAAAAGTCAAAGGAACTTTCCTATCTTCGTAAACTCTGTCTAATTTAGGTATCATAGGTTCTTTAGGCAGCGCGGTCTCTGGAACCTTTAACGTAGACAGAAAAATGCAAGTGCTTAATTTTAAATCTAAAAGGATGGCTCCTCCGCAGCAGGAGGCTTAGACGCTAAGGACTACGACCCAGAAAGTTCACCCTCTGCAGCTACAGAGGTTAACATCATCGGATAACTGGGACATAATAGCTAAATCCAACAAATATTTAGATGACTCCAGGTCAGGAGAGCTATGTTTAACCTTTCTCTTGGGTTTGTTAGAGCGAGGTAATGCACTGAGGGCTGCATACACCGCCGTAACTGCGTGGCAAAGTCTGCAGGAAGAAGGCCCCCTCTGGATAGAGGATTAGATGTGCTACGGGGAACTGCATGTGGAGTGGATAATGTAGCAAGGGTAGTAATCTCACGGGACGCCGAGTCCAGAGAGGTAGACGGCTCAGATGGACTAAAAGCCTTAGCAGGCTTGCCTCCCTTCTTAGACTTTATAACTGTGTTAAGTCATGTGGAACATAATTGAGTGGGCGGGAAAAACCACGGCCACTTTACAATATACACAGGCATGATTTAGAACAGAACACAGAATAAGTACCTTCATAGCTCAGCTTATACCCACAGGAGGACACAAAAATGTTTTTTGTTTGTTTTGTTTTTTAATACTCCCAATGGCTGGGGCACTCACCACCTCCTAGACCCAGACAGTTAACAGAGGAAACGCTCTCCTCAGGTTGAAGTCTCAGCCGGAATGGAGGATATGAACATAGACCACATGCTATGAAAAGTACAGCAAGTTAATAGGAGCTGTGCAACACTTTTAAAAAAACTAAAGTGAAACCTGTTTGTTTCAGCCAAAAACACACAGTCTATGAGCCCAGAAAAAAAATCACACAAAGCAGCATATAAATAATTATTACACTGATTAATTAACCCAAACTGTTCAATTAGCCACCCTCAGAGGAGATTAACCCTGAATCCTATGAAGGTATAAAGGAGCCACACTGAGACCCTGTTATAGCATTTAATGTGTAAAAAATTTAAACAATCTTACCTTCAGGATCCATGCTGTGGAACAGAACACAGCCTCTCAAGTGTGACAGTCTTATTGTAGCACACCTGACATGGACTTGAGTGAGAGAAAGCAGGCAGTGAAACTCGTCAACACTTATTGCTACGGAGCTGTTAGCAGTAGTCTGGATGGTTTTGCAGGAAAAACTTGTCCTGCATCTCCAGACTAACTTTCATCAATACTCTCACTGGGAGGTTGACATGACTACTTAAAACTCCAGTTTTCTCTTCTCTTGCAGTGTATCCAGTCCACGGATTCATCCTTACTTGTGGGATATTCTCATTCCCTACAGGAAGTGGCAAAGAGAGCACACAGCAGGGCTGTCCATATAGCTCCCCCTCTGGCTCCGCCCTCCAGTCATTGGTTAGGAGAAAAAGGAGAAACCATAGGGTGCAGTGGTGACTGTAGTTTAAACAAGAAAATTATAACCTGACTTAATTGCCAGGGCGGGCCGTGGACTGGATACACCGCAAGAGAAAGTAATTTATCAGGTAAGCATAAATTCTGTTTTCTCTTGCAAGGTGTATCCAGTCCACGGATTCATCCTTACTTGTGGGATACCAATACCAAAGCTTTAGGACACGGATGAAGGGAGGGAACAAGACAGGTAACCTAAACGGAAGACACCACTGCTTGCAAAACCTTTCTCCCAAAAATAGCCTCCGAAGAAGCAAAAGTATCGAAATTGTAAAATTTGGCAAAAGTATGCAGTGAAGACCAAGTCGCTGCCTTACAAATCTGTTCAACAGAAGCCTCATTCTTGAAGGCCCAAGTGGAAGTCACAGCTCTGGTGGAATGAGCTGTAATTTGTTCAGGAGGCTGCTGCCCAGCAGTCTCATAAGCCAATCGGATGATGCTTTTCAACCAGAAGGAAAGAGAGATAGCAGTCGCTTTCTGACCTCTCCTCTTACCGGAATAGACAACAAACAAAGATGATGTTTGTCTGAAATCCTTAGTTGCTTGTAAATAGAATTTCAAAGCACGAACCACATCAAGATTGTGTAAAAGCCGTTCCTTCTTAGAAGTTGGATTAGGACACAGGGAAGGAACAATGATTTCCTGGTTAATGTTCTTATTAGAAACAACTTTAGGAAGAAAACCAGGTTTAGTACACAAAACTACCTTATTTGCATGGAACACCAGATAGGGTGAATTACACTGCAAAGCAGACAATTCTGAAACTCTTCGAGCAGAAGATATAGCTCCTCATATGTTCTCAAAACAGAGCTATCGCGCTTTTTAGGGAAAACTGGCAGTTTGGATAGAAAGGCCGCAAGGGAATTATCCATGACTGCCGCCAGTTGTTGCAATGTAATAGCTGCCAATGCACTAGAGGTACTAGGTATCGCTTGAGCGGGCGTAACTGGTGATGACACATGGGGAGAGGAAGGCGGACTATCCTCATTACCTTCAGTCAAAGAATCATCTAGGGCTATATTTTTAAGTGACACAATATGATCTTTAAAGTGTATAGACACATTAGTGCACTTGGGACACATTTTGAGTGGGGGTTCCACCATGGCTTCTGAACACATAGAGCAAGGCTTTTCCTTAGTGTCAGACATGTTTAACAGATTAGTATTATACACAAGCAGGCTTGGAAAAACACTTTATCAAGTAAAAAATACAATTTGCAATAAATGGTACTGTGCCTTTAAGAAATAAAAGCGCACACAATTTTACAAAACGGTGAAAAATGAACCAAATCTCTTGAAATTTTTACAGTATGTGCCTAATGCTTCGATATGATTGCACAGCAAGTTTCAGCCTGATTAACCCTTTAATGCCCAAACCGGAGCCACCTAAAGCAAAAAAACGGTTAATAAACTACAGCACCTTGCCACAGTAGCCTGCTGTGGCCCTACCTTCCCTTAAGGATTGGATTTGAGAAAAGCAAGCCTCCTGAAGTCCTCAAGCAGTCTCTGGACCCATGTGAAGCAGCATGCAAGGAAATCTGTCAGAATAAACTGCGCAACTGAGGCGCGAAATTAGGCCCCTCACACTCCACAGCTGTGGGGCCTTCAGAACCCAATTTAGGTGACTAAAAATAATGCCATGTGGAATAAAACCCCAAATAAACACACCAAAAGTGCTTAAAAAGTGTCAATAAAGAGTATTTTGCTAAATAAAATAATCGATTGCCCTGCAAAAGTGATAACCCGTCTATTGAGCCCTCTTAAATAAGCCTCTAGTTCTATACTAAGTCTCAGAACATGGCTTACCCTTCCCACATGGGGAATCTTGTCAGTCTTCTAGCATTATCTTGTCTTGACTAGAAAAAAGATGACTGAAACATACCTCAAAGCATGAGGCAACGCTGTGATTGGAGGAAGCCGTATTCGTGATTTTGGACCCGTGAAGAGGGCTTGCGACGGGCGGAGGAAGCGCTGCAACAGCTGTCAGGATTAAAAGGTAATTATTTGAACAAAACAAGTGAAATGTAAAGTTTGATGAATTAAAGTGCCCTGTTTTAAATAGTATTATTAAAAACTGGGCACTGATTTGTCAAACATTACTTTTACTTTAAGCCTTTGGCTGGGGTGTCTTTGCCTCCTCCTGGTGGCCAGGTGTTGTATTTCCCCAACAGTAAAGAATGAAGCTGTGGACTCTCCCTATCTTAGGCCTAGATTTGGAGTTTTGTCGGTAACGACCCGAAAAACTAACGCCGGCTTTTTTCTGGCCGCACCATAAAAATAACTCTGGTATCGAGAGTCCACATAAAGGCTGCGTTAGGCTCCAAAAAAGGAGCGTAGAGCATTTTTAACGCAGCTTCAACTCTCGATACCAGAGTTGCTTACGGACGCGGCCAGCCTCAAAAACGTGCTCGTGCACGATTTCCCCCATAGGAAACAATGGGGCTGTTTGAGCTGAAAAAAAACCAAACACCTGCAAAAAAGCCGCGTTCAGCTCCTAACGCAGCCCCATTGTTTGCTATGCGGTAACCCTTCCTACGTCTGCACTTAACACTCTAACATGTACCCCGAGTCTAAACACCCCTAACCTTACACTTATTAACCCCTAATCTGCCGCCCCCACTATCGCTGACCCCTGCATATTATTATTAACCCCTAATCTTCCGCTCCGTAAACCGCCGATACTTACATTATCCCTATGTACCCCTAATCTGCTGCCCCTAACACCGCCGACCCCTATATTATATTTATTAACCCCTAATCTGCCCCCCACAACGTCGCCTGCACCTGCCTACACTTATTAACCCCTAATCTGCCGACCGGACCTGAGCGCTACTATAATAAAGTTATTAACCCCTAATCCGCCTCACTAACCCTATCATAAATAGTATTAACCCCTGATCTGCCCTCCCTAACATCGCCGACACCTAACTTCAATTATTAACCCCTAATCTGCCGACCGAATCTCGCCGCTATTCTAATAAATGTATTAACCCCTAAAGCTAAGTCTAACCCTAATACTAACACCCCCCTAAATTAAATATAATTTAAATCTAACGAAATTAATTAACTCTTATTAAATAAATTATTCCAATTTAAAGCTAAATACTTACCTGTAAAATAAATCCTAATATAGCTACAATATAAATTATAATTATAATATAGCTATTTTAGGATTTATATTTATTTTACAGGTAACTTTGTATTTATTTTAACCAGGTACAATAGCTATTAAATAGTTAAGAACTATTTAATAGCTAAAATAGTTAAAATAATTACAAAATTTACCTGTAAAAGAAATCCTAACCTAAGTTACAAATAAACCTAACACTAGACTATCAATAAATTAAATAAACTACCTACAATTACCTACAATTAACCTAACACTACACTATCAATAAATTAATTAAATACAATTGCTACAAATAAATACAATTAAATAAACTAGCTAAAGTACAAAAAATAAAAAAGAACTAAGTTACAAAAAATAAAAAATTATTTACAAACATAAGAAAAATATTACAACAATTTTAAACTAATTACACCTACTCTAAGCCCCCTAATAAAATAACAAAGCCCCCCAAAATAAAAAAATGCCCTACCCTATTCTAAATTACTAAAGTTCAAAGCTCTTTTACCTTACCAGCCCTGAACAGGGCCCTTTGCGGAGCATGCCCCAAGAAATT